>NC_058130.1:324365344-324398863 GCF_016433145.1 Gracilinanus agilis
TTTTGTACAAACAAAAACAATGTAGTCAAAATCAGAAGGGAAACAACAAATTGGGAAAAAATCTTTATAACAAAAAACTCTGACAGGAGTCTAATTACTCAAATATACAAGGAGTTAAATCAATTGTATAAAAAAATCAAGCCATTCTCCAATTGATAAATGGGCAAGAGACATGAATAGGCAATTTTCAGGTAAAGAAATCAAAAGTATCAATAAGCACATGAGAATGTGTTCTAAATCTCTAATAATTAAAGAAATGCAAATCAAAACAACTCTGAGGTATCACCTCACACCTAGCAGATTGGCTTAAATGAAAGAAGGGGAGAGTAATGAATGCTGGAGGGGATGTGGCAAAATTGGGACATAATGTTTTGCTGGTGGAGTTGTGCACTGATCCAACCATTCTGGCTGGCATTTTGGAACTATGCTCAAAGGGCTATACAAAATGCATGCCCTTTGATCCAGCCATACCATTGTTGGGTTTGTACCCCAAAGAGATCATAAATAAACCAACTTGTCCAAAAATATTTATAGCTGCCCTTTTTGTGATGGCAAAAAACTGGAAAAGGAGGGTATGCCCTTCAATTGGGGAATGGCTGAACAAACTGTGGTATATGCTAGTGATGGAATATTATTGCACTTAAAGGAATAATAAACTAGAGGAGTTCTAGGTGAACTGGAAAGACCTGCAGGAATTGATGCAGAGCAAAAGGAGCAGAGCCAGAAGAACACTGTACACAGAGACTGATATACTATGGTAAAATCGAATGCAATGGACTTCTGTACTAGTAGAAATGCAATGACACAGGACAGCTCTGAGGAATTTATGGTAAAGAACACTACCCACATTCAGAGGAAGGACTGCAGAAGAGGAAACATATAAGAAAAACAACTGCTTCAACGCATGCGTTGCGGTGGACATGATTGGGGATGTGGACTCAAAACTAACATACCAATGCAACTATCAACAATTTGGAAATACGTCTTGATCAATGACACATGATAAAACCAGTGGAAATGTGCCTCGGCCATGGGTGGGGGGAGTGCGGTGGGTGAAGTGGAAAGTAGGAGCATGAATCATGTAACCATGTTAAAAACGAATATTAATAAATTTTTTAAAAAAAGAAAAAGAAAAAACCTGAATTGATCATAAAAAAAATAAATGCTTGTTAAATTGAAAAAAAAACTCTTTTACTATCCTCTTAATTTCTAGATGTACCTTTGTGGAAACACATTATGGTGTGCCTGAAACCAGTGGTCTCAAAGAAAATGGGTGATAATTGTGACTCATTAAAATGACCACAGGAAAATTTGAGGGATTGGGCTCAATGGAGAGAGGAAAGAAGTAATTAAAATGCCAGTGGTCTTACTTTAACCCCTAATTCAGAACACTACGGGTTGAGTTTTATCTCTCATACCTATTACCTGTGTGATTACTGACTAGTCTCTTTACCTATCTGTGTCTGAGTTTCCTTATTTGTCCAAAAGGGAAAAAATACATGAACTACTTACCTTACAGAGGTGTTCTATGGAAAGGACTTGGCAAAGCTTCTTATTCTGCACACTTGTAAAATTTAAAAATTTAGAACAGCTGAGGTTCTTCTCCATGGGATACAGAAGCAAGTACAATGAGATAGAACCACTGCTATATTGCATTCCAAAGTCAAATATGTTCAAGGATAGACCAGATAACATTCTCCAGCATATAACATTTTAGACAGTACTTAACAATTTTTAACAATTTAAAAATATAAAATATTGTTTGTTGATTTAAAAATCACAAAGCAACTGAAAATACAAGAATTTATAACTTTATAATAATCAATTTATAGCTTAAAAGAACTTTAATAGTTATCAAGTCTAATGCATTCCTTTGTATACATGAGCAAACAGATTCAGAGATGTTATGTGACTTGTCCAAGGACAGACAAAATGCAAAAAAGGCAGATTCAGTACTCAAATCATTGACTATAAATGAAATCCTATTTACAAAGCATAAAGAGTAACAATTATAGTACTTGCTTTATATTAATTTGAAATGTCATACTGGTTTTAATCTCTCTTTTAATCATTATGATTATCTGAAAAGCATAAACATTTTTTCTAAGATATGTTTCAGTGGGTGTCACATATAATATATGTAATTTTAAAAATATGAACAACTAAAAATAGGGAAGTATGGGCACTGATAAATGAGCTTTTGCTTTACAGTATCATATCTCCATATTTCTTTGTGGCCATTTCCAAGTAATCTCCTCAATATTACTCTCTATATTCCCATCTAATTGTCCTTTATGTTTCATGTTTTCCCATCAGGTTTAACCTCCTTTAGACCAGAAACTTTCTTGGTTTTTGTTGTTCTCATTGTTTTTCTGAATTTATATCCACAGCCATTAGCACAGTGCCAGATACATAGTAAAAATTTAAATTCTTTCTGATTCATTTATTCAAACATTTATTCAAAAAATCAGTCTGGAATTTTCTTTAGTAAGTTCTAAAGGCTTTGCTTTTGTTGTTACTTCTCCAATATGCTGATGATCTCAGATTTCATTCATGTGTGTATTGAGAACATTAAAAGATATCACATCTCCATGCCTTATTAGAAAAATCCATGAGTTGCTCTGGTTAAAACTTAATCTTTTTGGCAATGAAACATTCTGATATTTCCTAGGTTTATCTTTAGATAATAGGCATTTGTTGAACCTTACTTGAAGTCTGACTATGTTTACCTTGTAGAGGTAGTTATAGAGGGTTGTAGAGATTGCACTGCATTGACATTAATATTAATAATCCAGGATCACTTCTAGGGTGTGATGAATGATGCAATAAAGATTTTTTATATAGTACCTGCCATATACTAGGAAATTAGTAAATGTTTATTGATTAATTGATTGGGGGGCCTTTTATATATTTTTCAGACAGTGTTTATATATTTTACCCTTTACATCACCTTTTAAATTCATGTCATATGAATACATGAAGGATCTTGGATTTGAGTGAACACCTGGATTTTGAACTCCCTTCAACAGAATCAAATTGTAATGAGTTCATGTGTTAATATATACAACCCATGGAGTTGATGGAGACATTCAGACATTAAGTGACCTGTATATAGGCACATAAAAATGTAAATTAGAGAGAGAATTTGGACTCAGTTCAATTTTAGCAGTCTTGCTCCAGTACCAACAGTGGCAGTAAGGCATGGAGGCTGTACAGCTAAACCAATATTCATGAAAATACATGACATTGTTGTATTTGGGAAGCTGTAAGATGACAGAGGTTTGTGGAATCAAATCTCTCTGATCCTTTGGTCTATGGAGAGACACACACATACAGCCTTGACTGAAGGGAAGGGCAGGATCTTGCTGAGTGCTCCTTCACTTTCCCTCTTCCACTAGGCAGTTGGAAAATCAGCTACTGTATGATAATGGTGGATGGACTTGTTAACTACAGGGCTAGGACAGTAAGTAAGGAAAGGCTGAACTCCTAAAGATGATAACTTTCTTTAAACTATTTCCCCAGAGGATTGAATAGGAGAGAATAGGAGAAGCTTGATGTCTTTGAAGCCTATAGGCAGGGAGGACTGGATACCAGGTTAGAGGAACTCAGCTAGTGGAAGTTGTGAGTATTTCCCTAAATATAACCAGGCACTGTTCCCAATTGATTAAAAGTTTAATGATACATGGAGAAGGGAAGGAAGGAAGATGAAATAAGGATTGACAAGGTCTGGGAAGCCCTCAAACTGTTATGTCCAAGCAGTTCCTCCCCCCAAAGGGGAAAGGTAACTTATATAGCTAGTCTGCTCTCTAAGCCTATAAATAATCTTCCCCATACATCTAAATAACTAAACAGAGGTAACTGTGATGTAGTTGAATGTGAAATCAAGGTAAAGCAGGTTGGCAGCTAGGAACTAAAATGGCTTTGCTCAGTGGTAATACTGAATAAAAGGGTATACGTAATTTTATAGCCCTTTGGGTACAATTCCAAATTGCCTTCCAAGAGTGGTTAGATCAGTTCACAACTCCACAAATAAGGTATTAGTTTCCAAATTTTGCCACATTCTCTGCAGCAGAAGATTGTTTTAACAGATTTAAAAGAAGACAATTTAGTATGCAAAGGCGAGGAGAGAAATAATTCCCAGAAGAGGCATAGCAAGAAAAAATGCTCACTTTGGACATGGAGTGTGCTGTATATAGTACACAGTTCAAGGTTAGCATTACTAGATCAAAGAATACATGGAGATGTCAAAAGTAAGGAGACTGGAAGAATAGGAAGGGACTAGGCTATGAATGACCTTAAAAGCTCAGCAGAGGATTTTAAATTTGTTCCTGCAGGTGACAGGTAATTACTGAAATTTATTGAATAGATGAGGTAACATGATTAATTATGTGCTTTAGGAAGATCAGTTTGTTAACTCAATGGACAATAGACTGATTTCTATAGAAGCAATGAAAAAGAATGTGGAGTCAAAAATAATACTAGGTAGTGAAGTAGTATGATAATAAGGGTGGTAGTACCCTCAACAGCAGTAGAAAAGTTAGAAAAAAGGAAAGGTTTCAATAGGACAATCTTATGATTTAAATTTAGGCTATATTGAGTTTAAGCTGTTCATAGAATATCTTGTTTGAAATGTGCAACAGGTAGTTGGAAATAAGCAATGGGAGGACAGGAGAGAGATCAGAATCGGACCAAAAAATCTAAATATTCTTATTGAGAAAATAATTGAATCATTGGGAGTTAATGTGTTTATAAAGTGAAATAATGCAGAGGGAGAATAAAAGAGGATGTGGGACACGGCTTTGTGAGCACTCATATTTAACTGGCCTGACCTAACAAAGATCCAGCAAAGAAGTCCAAGAAGGAATGGTCAGAAAGATACAAATTGAACTAGTAAAGAGTGGTATTATTCCTAGAAAGAAAAAATATCAAGATGAAGAGTTTGATCAATCATGTGAAAGGTTTCACAGAGGTCAAGAAGGAAAAGGATTTTTAAAAGGCCATTAGATTTGGTGATAAAGAGATCATTGATAAAATTTTAGGCAGCAATTTCAGTTGAATAATGAGTTCATGGGACAAAGTACAGAAGAATGAAAGCAACGTTTTTATTTCTTGAGGTTGCCAGATATACTTCCTCCAAAATACTCTTAAAATTCCTCATACTAAAATTTTTGGGCAGAAAAGAAAATTAAAAGTAATAGTAATTCAAATTTTCAGGCCAGGAAAGTTTAGGAACACAGTAGGAGAAATTTTTAGACAATGGGACAAGGGCTGGCCAAAAGCATGTCACTAGTGGTAGCAACAATACCAGCTTGTGAAGGGGAATAGTCCTATGTCCAGGGAAGGCAAGGAATTAAACAACTGGTAAGAAAGATCTCAGGGGACTGCTATACTTTAAAGGGCTCTGTTGATATTTCATTTCAGAAATACCTGCCAACCCCCACACTAAAAAGAATCCAGTTTTAATATAAATTCTAGGTAAGAAATAGCCTGAAAAATACATGAACAACAATAAAAAACTTGACCATAAAAACCTTCTACATAAACAGAGAAGTTTTATAAGATATAATCTCACTATAACTTGTAAATATTTAGAGACAAAAGTCTCAAAAAAAATGAAAATTGGATGCAACTCAACAGAAATCCCTAGAATAGCCCAAGAAAGATAATTTTAAAAAGAGGGAAAAACAATTACAATCAAATAAAAGTTGTCAACAGAAATTGGGAACAGAAATGATAATTATATGAGAAAAATTTTATACCATTTTCACTTTATTTTCTTCATTTTTTAAATTCCAAGTTTTATAAAATGAAATAAAACAAGCATTTCCATATACAAAGAGAAGGTTATACATAAGTGAAATCACAGATCTATTACATGTTTAGCTTACTTCATATCTACATAATAAATCATATTCACAAATGATCCAGTCCCTCACTAAACTGCCTGCATCACAGAAAGTATCTGGGAGACCAACATGTGCATATAAATTAAGTCTTTCATGTCTTCACCTTTTAGTTCACTTTCCAGAGGCAACTTTCACAGTTGAATTTTTCCAGCATTAATTCTGTAGCTGTGTATAATGTTCTCATCCTTTCATGTCTAGTTCATATATCCATTTTTGATCTTATGTTAGTGAATAGTGTAAGGTATTGGTCAATACCTAGTTTCTCCCAAACTAGCTTCCAGTTGTCCTAGAAATTTTTGCTAAATAGTGATATCTTAAGTCTGAAACCTGGATCTATGTTTTTTTTTTCCCAAATACAAGATTGTTTTTTATATCTATGCTTTTCAGGATTTTTAATAGGAATGAATATTATCTTTTGTCAAAGGAATTTATAGTCATCTGACTTTTTATTATTTTTGTTACTGAGAGTATCAGTTATGTTAATAGTTTTCCTTATATTAAACAATCCATGTTGGCCTGGTATAAATCCTGTTTGGCCATAATGTATTATCTTTGTGACATTTTGGGTCTTGTAACTAGTATTCTGTTTGGGAATTTTGTGTCCATATTAATTAATGAGATTGTTCTATAATTTTCTTTCTCTGTTTTTGCTCTTCCTGGTATAAATAGCACCATACCATTTCATAAAAAGAGGTCTGTAACTCTTTCCTTACCTGTTATTTAAAAAAAATTTATATTGGGTTTGACTAATTTTTAAATATTTGATAGAGTTCAATTGAAAATCCATCTGGTCCTAAAGTTCTTTTCCTCAAGAATTTTGTCCATGGCTTGTTCAATTTATTTTTTCTATTTTATTCAGGCATCCTTTTTCTTGTTCTTCTAGACTAGGAAGTTTACCATTATTATTTTTTGGTAAATATTCTTCTGTTTCTCTTTCATTATTAAATTTGTTTTCATGTAAACCAAAATAACTCCTAGTAATTGTCTTAATTTCATTGTGGTATATTCACCATTTTCACCTTTAATGCTGATTTGCTTTTATTCTCTCCTTTTTCTTTATCTGATTTACCAATGGTTTATCAATTTTGTTGATTTTTCATAAAACCAACTCCTAGATTTATTTATTAATTCAATGATTTTCTTATAGTCAATTTTATTAATCCCATTTTTAATTTTTAGGATTTCTAATGTGGTCTTTCACTTCTGATTTTTAATGTGTTCTTTTGCAATCTTTTAAAAATTGTACTCCCAGTTCATTGATCTTTTCTTTATTATTTCAATATAAGCATTTAGACATATAAAATTTCCTTTAATTATTGCTTTTAATGTATTCCATGGGTTCTGGTATGTTGTCTCATTATCATTCTATTTAATGAAATTATTTATTGTTTGAATAATTTGTTTTTTTAACCCACCCATTCTTTGAGATTAAGTTATTTAGTTTCTAATTAGGTTTTTAGTTTTCGTTTCCATCTTGCAATTTTTTTGCATTATGGTCTGAAAAGAATTCATTTAATATTTCTATATTTAAGTAAAATGTTTTTGTGCCCTAATACTTGGTTAATTTTTGTCAAGGTGCCTTGTACCACTGAGATGTACTTTTTTCTGTTCCCATTTAATTCTCTGAAGATATCTATCATATTTAACTTACCTGAGATTCTATTCATTGCCTTGATTTTTTTTTCTTATTTATTTTTGGTCTAGATTTATCTAGCTCTAAGAGAGGAAAATTAAAGTCCCCTACTATTATTATGTGTTACTTATTTCCATCTGTAATTCTTTTAGGTTTTCCTTTAAAAAATTTGATGCTATAAATTTAGTTCATATAGGTTTAATATTGATAATGCTTCATTATCTATGGTTCCTTTAAACCAGTGATTCCCAAAGTGGGTGGTACCACCCCCTGGTGGGTGCTGCAGTGAGCTAGGGAGGGCAGTGATGGCCACACTTTTTTTTTGTATTAAATTCTCTTCTGAGTTCAATAAAAATTTTCATAATTTCCAGAGGGTGCTAAGTAATATTTTTTTTCTGGAAAGAGGGTGGTAGGCCTAAAAAGTTCGGGAACCACTGCTTTAAACATAATATAGTTTCCCTTTTATCTCTTTTGATTATATTTATTTTAGCTTTATTTTTTTAAGAGATCATGATTGTTACACCTTTACTTGTATGAACTGTAGTATATTCTGCCCAAGCAGTTTGCTGAATATATGTTTTTCATTTTTAAATGTGTTTCCTGTAAGGAACATATTGTTTGGTATTGGTTTTTTAAACCATTCTGCTACGTTTTCATTTTGGGGTGAATTCATCCCATTTACATTCAATGTCATAATTACTAGTTGTATATTTCCCTCCATTCTTTTTTAACCTCACTGTTTATCCTTTTCCTTTCTTTTTTGCCATATTCTTCCTTAGATATCCATTTTTTCTGTACACTACCTTTCCAATTTTCACTCCTTCTTTAAACTCTTCTTTTAAACTCTTCCTTTGCTCTCCAAGTTCCAAATTCCTTCCCTTGTTCTATTTTAGTTCCTGTTCCATCTTCCTTTCCCAAAGTCACTTCCTTATTCCCCCAACTGTGACCTTTTATTTTTTGATATGAGTTTGATTCTAAAAATCTTTCCCTTATCATGTTCCACAAGTTCCTCCATTATCTCATCACCTTACCCCCCTCCATTTCTTGATATGTATTCTCTTTTAGGTATCCTTCTTTCTTTCTCCCTTGTTCTCCTTTGTCTTAATCTATTTTTCCTTTTCTTGTTCCCTCAGTTTTCTGACATTAACTCCACAGTATTTAAATTATTTTTTTTCTTGTTGCTCATAGTATTATCTTCCTAACACGGAGCCACAGAATTTAGTAATGATATTCCTGTGTATGTGAGAAAATTTTGAAAAACATCAAAAGATTGGTAAAAGAAGTAAAAAAAAAAACTGAAGAAAATAATTCCTTGAAAATAAAATTTGGTCAAATGATAACAAAAGGGGTACAAAACCTTAATAAAAAATAAGCCCTTAAAATAAGAACTAGATAAAATTAAAGAAAAAAGACTTAGCCAAACAACAAGAAACAATAAAACAAAGTCAAAAGATAGAAGAAAATATAAGTCTGTGAAATATCTCATAGAAAACACAACTGAACTGGAAAATATTTTGAATAGTTAGAATTTAAAAATTCTTGGACTATTTTAAAGATATATGAAAAAGCAGACATCATATTTAAAAATATAAAGGAAAACTGCTCTAATATTTTAGTATCAGAGGTCTGAAAGAAATCTCAAAATGTAATCTCTCAGGAATATTATAACCAAAATTCAGAGCTCACAGATCAAGGAGAAAAATAATGCAAGGAATCACAAACAAAGAAGCCAAATATCATTGAGCCACAGTGAGAATCACACAAAATTTAGCTGTTACCACTTTGGCTTGGAATAGGATATTCTGGAAGGCAAGAGTTAGTGTTACAATATGTAATACCTTAGGTAGGGAAAATGAATGTAGTCCTACTTGGACTATTTGACTATAAAATAGCTATTTAATGAAATAGAGAACTTTCTGACAAAAAAACCAGAGTTGAATAGAAAATGTGACATTCTGTGGATTTTAAAATTAATATACAAGAACTATTATGTTTTATAAAGTTTTATTA
This sequence comes from Gracilinanus agilis, assembly GCF_016433145.1. Taxonomy (NCBI): domain Eukaryota; kingdom Metazoa; phylum Chordata; class Mammalia; order Didelphimorphia; family Didelphidae; genus Gracilinanus; species Gracilinanus agilis. The sequence continues at coordinate 324,374,894 of NC_058130.1, forward strand.
ATAATAACTAAAGTAAGAGACCTAACTATTCAGCTTGCTCAATAGAGCAAAAGAGAAAGAACGAGGCAGAGCCTCAAAACTTATACAAAACATGACCACTGTGTGGTGAAAGTGAAGGGAAAATGGAGGAAGTTAGGATGGATGGGAGAAAGGAGAGAGGAAGGTAGAAGAAGGGAAAGGAAGGTAGTGGTCTCAGCCCCAGGAGGGGGAAATTGACCAGAGCCTTCTGGGGCTCAAATGAATGATTGGAGAGCAAACTTAGGGTTTTGAATAGCTAGGTTTTATTTAAATTAAGAAATGGAAAGTCTAGGGAAAACTAGGAGGTAGGAAGAAATGGAAGAAGGTGCCAAGAGAGAGATCAGTGTCTAAGGGTAGAGAGCTGAGCTTCCAGCATAGAGCATGATAAGGAACCAAATTTTCCCTTTTATACTTTCTCTGACACCTCCCACAACGGAAGTGGGAGTTGTCATGGGAAGTTGTAGCAGAGAGAGTCTTGGGAGTTGTAGTCTTCCAGGGTTTATAACAGTTTCAAATGACACACCAAGCAAATGTAGACAAAAGGTAAAGCATTCTAGGTAATATAGAAAGGAAGTTTGGGTAATGTAGTTTTTAGGGGTTCAAGATTTTCCAACCATACAATTCAAACACAAGCACAAAGAGAAGTGTAGAAAGGTAAACATGAATATGAAATTATAAAACATTTCACAAAATTAAGGAGGAAAGAAGGGAAAGAACTTGAAATTTGAAATAAATTATTAAAATGTAAAAATACAAAACAAGTTGAAATCAGAAGACAGATTAGGAAATCATATAAATAATGAGAGGAAAATAAGTGGAAGCAACAATTCTAGACACCTTTCTTGAGTTTAGTAAGATGAAGGAGAAGACATACAATACAATAGGTAATAGGTATAAATGAAATTTTTTGAGGATATGTGAGGAATTGATGTATTTGTAGGTAAGAAGGTATGGACAAAAATCAAACAAACAAAACACACACACACACACACACACACACACACATCCAAGAGTGATTACTGTGAGGAAGATTGTTTTGACCTGTCCTGAACAATGATGGTGCTAATTAGTATTTTTCTTTTGGTAAACTCTCGACAGGAATTTATGAAAAGGGGGACCATTTATTTATTTTATTTATTCTGGAGAGATTGATGTAATAACAATTTCTGAAAAGCATTATCTCTTTTGTTTAGTTTAAACTGTGGCACACCTCTCTTTACAAAATTTGGAGAGCTGAATCTCTGGGTTACATATCAGTGCTATATCTACAGCCTTTTTTAACAAAGTACAAATTTTTAAATAATCAAATAATAAAAAAAAGTTGCAAAGGACATCATGGATTTCATGCAAAGTATGCTTCCAAGGGGCATTTGTAAACACAAGTTGTGTTACTCTATTATGTCAGGTAACCTCCAGGATTGAGTGTACCACTTCTATCTAGATCAAATGATTGGGATTCCTTTTTTTCCTTCTGACTGAACAGAGCTCCTTTTATGTTCTCCTGGTGTGTCCTTCAGATGAAAGGCATCCTCTGCATACAATTTTCTGCTTCCCAGATACAGTAAGTAATATTTGATTATTTGCATAAAATCATTAGCTAAAATTTATTATATTAGAAAAATTCTTTAACAAAACAACCATATTTTACATACTTCAGTGCTTTGAAAAACTAACTTGTCAAACTCAAAGTTAATTTTTTATAAAACATATCAACTTCCATAATTCAGTTATCAAATTAGATACATTTATAAAGTATTGACAAATTTAAGCACATGTATTATTTTTAATTAGCAAGTTTTTTTCCCTTTACCCAAGCATTATAGAAATAATATTCAGAAGAAAGGTATCAGTCACATGTTATGTCATTATTCATGAAAGAAGTAAATTGGAAGATGGCGTGCTTTGATCTGCAATTAGATTCGAAAAGTTCTTTCTTTGGCTGTGAATAACATTTTTCATTATGAGTCTCTTGTAGATATCTTGGAAACGTACTTTACTGGTAATAATTTAGTTCTTCACAGTTGATCACCACATAAAATTTCTCTTACTTTACATACACTGTTATCCTGGTTCTGCTCACTTCACTTTGCATTAATTCATATAAGTATTTCAAGGTTGTTCTGAACTCATATTATTAATCATTCCTTATGATACAATTGTATTCCATTACAGCCATATAACACAACTTGTTCAGTCATTCCCCAACTGTTGGACATCCCCTCAGTTTCCATTTTTTTTTCCCAGTATTAAAAGATCTACAAAAATATTTTTATACAGGTCAGACCTTTCCCCTTATCTCTGATCTCTGTGGCATACAAACCCACCAATGGTATTCTTGCGTCTAAGCGTATGCATTGTTTTATGGCCCTTTTAGCATGGTTCTATATTGTATCAGTTCACAGTTCTACTAACAGTGCACTAATGTTCTAATTTTCCCGTATCTCCTTCAACATTTATAATTTTCCTTTTTTGGGTCCTATCAGTCAATCTAATCTAATAGGTGTAAGATGGAATTTCAGCTAAAAATTATTTATTAAATCATTACAGATTTAGAGCATTTTTTTCAGATGTAAATATTTTATTTTTTTAGAAAAATTTTCCATGGTTACATGATTCTTGTTTTTACTTTCCCCTTCACCTCCCCTTCACCCCTCAACCCCATATCCAACACACATTTCCACTGGTTTTACCATGTGTGATCAATCAAGACTTATTTACATATTATTGATACTTCTTTTGGTGTGGTTGTTTAGTGTCTACATCCCCAACCATGTCCACATCAACCCATGTGTTCAAGTGGTTGTTTTTCTTCTGTGTTTCCTCTCCTGTAGTTCTTCCTCTGAATGTGGGTAGCATTCTTTTCCATAAATCCCTCAGAATTGTCCTGGCTCACTGCATTGCTGCCAGTTCAGAAGTCCATTACATTCGATTTTACCACAGTGTATCAGTCTCTGTGTACAATGTTCTTCTGACTCTGCTTCTTTCACTCTGCATTAATTCCTGGAGGTCTTTCCCGTTCACATGGAATTCCTCCAGTTTATTATTCCTTTGAGCACAATAGTATTCCATCACCAGCATATACTACAATTTGTTCAGCCATTCCCTAATTGGCTCTTTAGGCTCCTGAGGTCTTAATTCTAGTTGTTTTCAGGGTCAAGCCACCCGATGATCCCCCTGCTTGCTCCTCTGTCCGAAGCTTCTTTAATAGTCTCAGGGTGCTGCTTCCATAGTCATGTACTCCTCTGTACTGGGTCCCCACCTAAGGTCTGTGCCTGCGCTCAACATGCGTGTCGCCATCCACATCTGTGCCCACATCTGCTCATGCACTTAATGTCCTTGCTTATGCTCAAGGTCTGTGTTCAAAGTCTGGGTGTTCTTTAGCCTCTTGGGGTCTTAATTCTTGCTGCTCTCAGGAGCAGGCCCTGGTGATCCCAGGTAGCTGCCAAGAACTTAATGAAAGCCCCAAACTTGCTCTAACTCTTGTTCATTGGCTTTGGCACTGTGGGTGGTGTGGGGGAGAGGGGATTCCTCAGGTCACATTTTAGTGAGAGCTATTTCACCCCCTTATAGCATGGAAATGCCCTGATCCCACATACCTTCAATGCTGCACCTTGTTGTGGGGCCCCTTCGTTCATATGGATTTGTTTTTATGTCCTTTTGAGGAGTCCTATTGGTATGGGTTAGGAGAGGTTAAGCAGCTGCTTCTATTGTGCTGCCATTTTAATCTGGAAGAGTCCTCTGCTTTTCTTTGTTTTACAGAGACTTATTTTCATTTTTATGTAAGTATGTGTATAGGACTCAGATGAACAAAGTATCCTTTACTCCGCCATCTTAGCTCCCAGCACAGAATTCCCATAGTAGGGACTTATAAATATTTCTTGTTTGCTTGATTTGTCCTCAAAAGCCCGAAATATAGAGAGGCATAATGGTCTGGCATTTAAACATTTATTGACTGGTATATTGTACTAGAGTTTGTCATCTCACATAATCTTCAGGAACTCATTACATTCATGTTACCTGCCATGTTACCATATAAATTATAATGAGGTAAATGACTTTAATGAAGGAAATTTGAAATGCAATCATCAGACTATTTCCCCAAAATTAAAATCATTCTGGTGAACTTAAATTATTGGCAAAAATAATTTAATCATTACTTTTTAATTTAATAATAATTTTTCCTTGAAGAAAAAAAAAAGAAAATTGTTAAGTAGGGACAATAGTGAGATGGGGATGTGAAGAACTATTTGATCAAAATAAAAATTAGTATTGAGTCATTGAATATAACATTCTGCCTTCAGGATGGATGATTTACACATATTAACAGGTATAATTGATAGAAGTTGTGAAGAATTCCTCAATATTTTCTAATACATTTAAAAAATGTAATACTTTATTACAAATTTAATAAGAGATATTATTAATTTATAATTTGAGATTTTCTGACTCAATGGGCAAAGCATGACTAAATAAGATCTAAATCTTATTTAAAATGTTTGAATTTGATATTCCTATCCCTTCTTGATCTCTCATAATCTCTACTTTTTGTTGCTTTAGATTTCAATACCTAATTTATTCTTTTATAATCTTTCTTCTCATAATCTGCTTTACAAATTACCTTGTTAAACACATCTCTTACTTCATTAATCTTTTCTTTTGAATTAGCAATATTCTAGATGGCATAGGTGATTAAACTGAGATATCTGGAGGATTTTATCTACTCATACACTGATACAGGTCAATGTGGGAAGGATGTAGTATTGGTAAGAATTAGTAAGAAGTATTGGTTTTGATCCAATAACAAAAACTGTTAATATTCTTAGTTGCTAAGGGAAGCTCTGAGGACTATTTAAAAAGTATATTTTTTAAATCTCACAGTCAATTCCTATCTCTTGAATTCTTTTATAACAAAGAAAAGAGTTAAGGAGAACTTACACCGCAGAGTAACCACATCTGGCCATTTATGCAGCCATCCATTGTCCATAGTTTCCAAATATTTACCTAAAAGAATGATATTTGTTTCATTCTCATAGAAAATTTTTAGAAATACTCGGAATAGTGAATCTAAATTGAATAGACACTCATATTGTTTCTAGTAACTTAAAAATAAATTAAAGAGTATAAAATAAAGAGTATAAAATAAAAATGAATTAAAGAGTATAAATATTTCAAAGTATATGAGACCCATCTTTCATTTATTGACTGTGAGATATATGGACAATAGGGTTAATAATGAATCAAAGGGTGCGACATATTTAGGGAATTTATTTTTCCTTTCTTTACATCTTCTATTTTTAGTAGTAAATTCTAAAACTGAGTTAAATTGATGTGTTAAATAGTAGTGTAAAAAGTATATACCTCTGTTTAAGGAGTTTTCTTTAAAAAGATAATGTTTAGTCTTTCCATATTGTATAAACTAGTGATGACAAAACTTTCAGAGGGGTTTTTGATGTCTGCAGGGGCTTCTGGAGAGGGTGAGGGGAGCAGTCCTCAGTCCTGTATCCCTCTGACGTTTTAGTAACAAACTCTGGTGAGCTTTGTGCTGGGGTGATGGCTGACATACCTCCAGAGAGGTCTCTGAGTGTCCACTCAGAAAGCATGTCATAGGATTACCACATGAAAATATACTATTAATTGAGATTAACGTTACCCATACCATTTTCCTTATTTTTTCCTATCCTTACTCACTAAAATACCATTCTGAAGACTTCAATGATTTACCAAATATAATTATTGGCATATTCTCAATTTTGATGAATGAAACACATATTTTGATATATCCATTATGTTATCAACTGGTTAATCTGGAAATAGGCATATAATCAAGGTTTCATAATATGGATATTTGGAATGGACCTATGAAGATATACTCAAATCTCCTCATTTTACATATTAGATATTCAGGGTAGAGGAAAATTAAATAAGTTAGAAAAAGTCATGCACATATATTAAGCATGAGGTTGAATTTGAACCCATACAGTCTGATTCCAAGGAAAGAGATCTTTTGACTGTATAATACTGATTTCTTAGAAGTATGAATTCTTCCTGATATGTATGGTTTGTTTTGCTTTTGGCCAGAAGGCTATTTTGTTGTTTGAAACAAAAATGCCCTTTGGGAAAAATGTCCTAACTTTGTAAAGACTATTTTTTTCACATAAAAACATGTACACACATCTACATGTATATATGAATGTGCTTAGGTATGTGTTTGTATACATACATATTTATAAAATATATGCCTATTTCTAGTTTTGTCAGGTAAATAATTCGGAGTTCATAGTCCAATAACCTTTATTTCATCTAGTTAGTGCTATTTCTTTGAAAATTATCTGCAGTGTCAAAATTCTTTCATATATATGGTCTTTATTAACTCTGTATGTTAATGACTTAATGTCATTAACTCTGAAATTGATGAATCATGGGCTGTCTTACAGGTTTATACCTTGAATCTGTATCTTTTTCCCGTAAAAATTATTAAATGGCTTATTTGAACACACATTTACAACTTCCCTGAATTATATTCATTAAATTTTTGACTGTTATAAGTTTATAGTTGTTTGTTTTAGGATTTTTTTGAGGTTTACTTTTGTATTGACTTATTTTTCTCTTTTATTCCTTTCATCATTAGTGTCATTTTATTGTTTCTTGATTTCCCTCCTTTTTTAACCTCTTTTTATAGTTTGTTTTAGATTATGCCCAGTTTTTGTTTAATTTCTTTAAATATGCTATTTCCCTCCTCATTTGATTATGACTATTTGTGCATCTTGCCTAGTTTCCTTTTAAATTGTTGTAATTTTGGTGCTTTGGCTAATTAATTTGATATGTGATAGTTATTTTTATCACTATATTTTATTTATTTAAAAATTTAAGCTTTTTTTTGCACTGGGGTATCCATTATTATGTTAGGTTTAAAAAATTTTTCGTGATGTGCTTGAATAGCCTAGAACCTCTTGAACACTCTGGATCAGTTCTTTTGATATTTACATTCTTGTTACTTATACTTTTAGTTTTATAAGCATTCTTCATATGATAAAGAATCCATTTTCAAATAAAAATGAGTGGTGTTAAATTGGTATTTACATAATTGTTACTTCTATATGAACCCAACATTAAATTTAGGTTTTAGAGTCTATTTTTTGCAGTATAATTTTTCCACTCTAAAACAAGAATTTTTTTATAATACGAAGAACAATATTTTGTGTTTTTTTCCTTTTTAGTAAATATATATTTTTCCTTAAGATGAGAAGTGCTTATAATGAGTTGTTTCTGACTATATTTTTCACAATTTGAATGGATAGTTTCTGTGTTAAACAGTAAAATGTAGAAGAACATAATACTGTAATTTTTATGTAAATTGCTCAAAGAAATGTGACTGAAACAATATTTATTTGAATGTAACTTAATTGTTCAAAAATAAGGCACTGACTCAGAAGGTATTTTATTGTAGCACAAACTAATTATTTTATTTAGATAAATTTTCTGAGCTTGATCCATGTTTCTAACATTTTGATATGATCTCTAGGAAATTATAAAAACAACAGTATCCAATCCCCAGGCGTGTTGCAAATATTTATCAAAATAATTAATGGATAAAAAATATGTAGCATAAAGAACAAATGTAATAGAGATTTAGGAAAAAGTTGGGTTGGTGTGAATGGAAATTTCTAAGGTACATAGATTAGATTGTGACAAATTGAAATTTTCCAGATGAGGTGAACAGCCTAAATAAAGGAATAGATATGAAAATAAGAAGGGAGTTGGTAGTCATGGGATGGTGAGATTTATTCAGAAAGTTGAGATTGCTATTGGTAATGTTGAAACTTCAAAAGGTAAAGGTAAAAGGTCTATTTGAAGCACAGGTTCTTTTTGTTGCTTTGGATCTCTATCAGAAAGTTTTAAATTTTATGCATTAGAGAATTGGAAGAAATTTAAAATTTTTAAGTAATCAATGGTGCAATCTAAACAATACTCTAAACATATCAGCCTACTACTTGGGTACAAAAAAATCAAATTATTATATTAGTTGAGAAAAATAATATTTCAGTGCTTACTCATAAATGGCAAATTTTTTAAATTAGATTTTGTGAAGTCCCATTAACTGAAATTTTCCCAAAATCCTCTAAAGCTTCTACTCTGCTGGCTCTGAGAAATATTATGTCTTGAGTTACAAATAGGGAACAGTGGATAGGGCACTAATCATATTTGTGACTGTAACCATAGGAACTAAATCATGTAGATTAAAATATCTATCCAGATGTTCAGTCTCATGGAGACAAAACATCTGAATAAGTTATGTTTTTTTCTTCTCTTCTTGATTTTTTTTGGCATCATTCAAAGTAAGTTTAATAGGAATTGTCTATAGGCTAGATTTATAAAGGTGACATTCTCTTGAATAATAAAAAAGACTTGAGCTACTTTATCTTAGGGATTCAGAAATCTGAATGTAATCCTTTTTAACATTATCTTATTGCTCCTAACATCTGTTAAAAAGAGATCTTGATGATTACATCACAGCTTATTTTCATTAAAAAAAACATGCTACAGAATGGTTATCATTTTAAACTCAGATAGAACTTTATAAAAAAAGGAGTCAATTTGTTTTTTTCTGAAATTCAAGAACTGTTTGCCACTAGATGAAAGGAGAAAATTAACCATGCAGAAATGTGCTTGTATGGAAATATTTCTTCTTCCATAGCCTGTCAGCTGCATTCAGTACCATTAGTCAGAGTGATTAATTTGTTAAAAAGGATGTCTAAGTCTGTTTGAAGGATTCTAATTATTAAACATCCTTTAGGCTTATACTAATCTCAAAGAACATAGCCTTTGAAATACTTCTCCAGTTAAACTGTGGTGTAACTTAAATAATTATGTAATAACCTGGCAGAAATTTAATAATGACAACAGCACTATCCCAATAGCACAATTTATTCTCATTAAGCATTAGGAGCACTTTCAACTTTTTTTTCTAAAAGCAATCAACATGCTGTGATCTCCAGAACCTCATAAACACTCTTTTCTGTGATTTATTACGTGATCATTTTTGACCCATAAATAAGTTATAACTTTTAACATGTGTCTTATCAATTTATACATGGGGGTTTAATCCCTGTTATTTCAAGAGGAGGAGTTACAGTAGAAGGTAATGCTATACTTCTAGGATTACAAAAGTTTTCTATTTGTCCCTATTGAGTTATTTTCCATTGCCTGTTTAGGACAACAGCTATGGAGGTGTTTTCTATGTATATCGAATAAAGAAAAACTAATTTTAAAACTTAGGTTACACTGATAATAAATAATAGTTTATATTTATATAATACTTCACTGTCTACAAAACACTTTGTATATACAATATTTTTATCCAAACAATAATCCTACATTGTAGGAAGCATAAGTATTACCTTCTCTCTTTACAAAAGAGAAAACTATCTCAGTGAGATTAAATGACTTGTCCAAAGGGACAAATCTCATCAGTAGAAAAACAAGGGTTATATAATATTGCATCTCTCTAGTCAAATTTTATTCAAGACAAATAAACAAATGAAATATTTGATGCAAGAGTTTTTGATTTATAGTTTCATCAAAATATCCATATGGAAAAGAGAAATTTCACCTAGTGGTATTGTAGAGGAAAAAATAAACTTTACACTTGAAATTTAAAAATCTGAGTGTGAATTCTAGTTTTCATACACATCAGCTTTATCAACATAGGCAAATTGTTTCACCTCTCCCAGTCTCAATTTCCTTTCTTTTAAATAAGAAATAATATTAATAATGGCTAATCTACAAAGTATGTATAGAAAATTAATATATAGACAACACATCTCATACAAATATTGTTTTTTAATAGACTTTCAGGCATAAATTTGAACCTAATACACTACAAATTTTTTTCATCCATTGAGTTCATTGGTACTGTCATTACCTCTTATTCTCCTTGCACTTTGGTTTAATCCTTTGTTTTCAGTTCAGAGGAGGTATAAATGTTGTTTGTCAGAAGAGTCAGAAAATCTTCTCATATGGTATAATCATTGAATGTTAGAACAATAATACAATAAACTTAGAAATTATTGAATCTAATGATCTTATTTTAAAGAGGAGTCAACTGTGGTCCAGAGAAATGAAGCAACTTACCCAAATTTATAGAATTAAATCAGTGGCAAAGGAAGTATCATACGACAATAGATACAGAATTGGAAGGGGCCTTAAAGACCACAGTGTGTAAACACCTCACTTTCCAGTTAAAGAGGTTAAGATAAATATAAGACAAATTATGTATTCAGGATCACATAGTTCATGAATATCTGAAGTGATTTTTAACCCAGGTCTTCTTAACTCTGAATGAAGCACATTATGTCAACAAGGATTGAGATTCATTTGCACCATGTATCAGAATATATTCTTTTCTTTTTTTCATTTTAAATATTTTATTTTATTTTTTACTTCAAAAATTTTATTTAATTAATTTAGACCATTTTCCAATGGTTATAGATTCACATTAGATTCCTCCCCTCCTCCCACTTCTCCCATAGCCAATGCACAATTCTACTGGGTTTTACATGAGTCACTGATTAAGACCTATTTCCATATTATTGATATTTTCATTAGGATGCTCATTTTGAGTCAAAATCCTTAATTATATTCCCATCCTCCCATGTGATCAGGCAGTTGTTTTTCTTCTGTATTTCTACTCCCACAGTTCTTCCTCTAAATGTGGATAGTATTCTTTCTCATAGGTCCTTTGTAGTTGTCCTGGATGATTGAATTGTTGCTAGTAGAGAAGTCCATTACATTTGATTTTACCACAGTGTTTTTTGCAGCTATAAATATTTTTGTACAAGTCTTTCCTTATTATCTCTTTGGAGTATAAACCCAGCAATGGTATGGTTGGATTAAAGGGAAGGCAGTCTTTTAGTGCTCTTTGGGCATCGTTCCAATTTACCATCCAGAATGGTTGGATCAATTCACAACTCCACCAGCAATGCATTAATGTCCCAATTTTGCCATATCTCCTCCAACATTTATTACTTTCCTTTGCTGTCATGTTAATCAATCTGCTATGTGTGAGGTGGTACCTCAGAGTTGTTTTGATTTGCATTTCTCTAATTATTAGAGATTTAGAACACTTTTTCATTTGCTTATTGATAGTTTTGATTTTTTTTATCTGAAAACTGCCTATTTATATCCCTTGCCTATTTATCAATTGGGGAATAATTTGATTTTTTTGTACAATTGATTTAGTTCCTTATAAATTTGAGTAATTAGATCTTTGCCAGAGGTTTTCATTATAAAATTTTTCCCCCAGTTTGTTGCTTACCTTCTAATTTTGGTTTAATTCGTTTTCTTTGTACAAACCTTTTTAATTTAATGTAATCAAAATTATTTATTTTATATTTTGTAAATTTTTCTAGCTCTTGCTTGCTTTTAAAATCTTTCCTTTCCTAAAGATCTGACAAATATATTATTCTGTGTTCACCTAATTTGTTTATAATTTTCTTCTTTATATTCAAGTCATTCATCCATTCTGACTTTTATCTTGGTGTAGTGTATGAGATGTTAATCTAAGCCTAATCTCTCCCATATTGTTTACCAATTTTCCCAGCAGTTTTTGTCAAATAGTGGATTTTTGTCCCCAAAGCTGGGCTTTTTGGTTTTATCATAAACAGTCTTGCTGAGGTCACTTACCCCAAGTCTATTCCACTGATCCTCCCTTCTGTCTCTTAGTAAGTATCATATTGTTTTTCTGACTACTGCTTTATAGTACAGATTAAGATCTGGTACTACTAGGCCACCTTCCTTCACATTTTTCAGAATGTAGTTTCTGTCTCCTCTAAAGTTTTTTGAGGAGCTTTGCTTTTTTAAAATAGGTATTTAATAAGTATTTGTTGGATATGTTGAAGATTAACAGGAAAATATATGGTATTTTTTATTGACTAGTTATATATTTTTTATTGACTAGTTATATAAAATTGACTTTGCTACTTGGAAAAAAAGATCCCAAGAATGTTTTCCCATGAATACTGAAGAAGGTTTGTTTCTAGTTCAATAAAAAATGAGAGGATAGAAATTTCACTGGAGAAGAAAAATCAGAGCCAATGAAATATCAGCATGTCAAAAAAATCTATACTAAGGACAAATCAATTATTATAGAATTGAGGGGTTGATGTACAGGATATCTAAAGTTTAAGAAAATCACCTAGAAGAAGCTTCAGACTATTACTACAAAAATATGACAAAGAAAATATTTAAAAAACTGAAGCATGCTTAACACTTCAATTTATACAAAATCTATTTGAGGTCTATCGAAAGGTGAAAAATAAAGTACATCCTTAATGAAAATTTCAGTAAGGAATGAAAAAACTTAAAAGTAATAGTTAATAATGAAACATAGTTTTGACATCTCAAAATTTGCTGAATAACATAAAGAACATAGTGTTCCATTGTGTTTCTTGTTTGTTTATCACTAAAAAAGATATTATTTCATTAGAACAAATCTTACAAGCTTCTTGAAAATAATACATCCCCATTTAATACATTAAGATCTTTCATGTTTCTTTGGTAGTTATATTAATGGAAAAAATCTTTTCAATGATCCTCTACTGATATATATGCAGATGTATTCTCAGCAAAATTATTCACTTGTATGAATAAGGAGATCCAATGCAGTTTCTATATTGAAGAGAGATTCTTTGTGAATGACAACATCTCCATATGCTCCTATTTTGGATGATATGACATTGATTTTATCAACAGAAAATTTCAAAATCTTCTCTTAAAGGAATTTGCCATATACATACAAAAGTGAAAAAACTATGTGCATGCAAAATATTTTTGTTCAAATTTCCTCATGCATTTGGATGAAAATTATATAGTTTCTTCAATAGTATTTATGTCTGAGATAGATGATGCAGCTGGACAATGAACTAGACTGTGTTGAAAAGGAGGGGGAAAGTGTGATGGATTATTTTTAGGAAATTTCAGAGCACTTTTATAGCTCCCAAGGTTTCCATAGAAACAAAGGCTTATCTTTTTATACCAAGCATTTTATTGGTGTTGTTACATGACAATGAGACCTGAAATATCATTGCATACAAAGAACTAAAATTGAAAATTACATAAAGTGCAATAAACGGTCACATCATGAGTGTATGCAGGTGGCCACATATAACCAATGAGAAATTCTTAAGAGTAAGAGTCAAGGATGTTGCAGTGAATAGCATGTTAGGAAGACAAAAAGAATTAGTTATTAACCTGCAATGAGGAATGGCAGTTAGATTAGTAGAGTACTTCACAAGTATCTTTGTTAGAGTAAAGCAAGCAAAAAAGCTTAATCATTGGGGGACCTTCACCCCTCCCACCATGGTGGCCTTTTTAGTAGAACCAACAAGAGTCTCATAGATGAGAAGACAAAAATGGATTGTGATTTGAAATATTGAAGGAAGTTGTAAATTGATGAAAACATAAAATCATTTTCAGCTTCAGGGGGTGTGTGATTAACAAGTTTTAGAGATCACCATTCTACATATAAAGATATCCTATGTAAGTATCAAATTGTGGTCCTTTTCTATATACTCTCTTTCTTGGTAACATCATCTAATCTTATGGGCTGAATTATCAACTCTACCCAAATAATTGATTAGGTCTATGTTATCTCTGTTGTACAATGCTCACACATTTACAGTTGACTATTAGTCATCTCCATCTGGATACACTGTTGGCATCTGAAATTCAATGTGTCCAGACTAAACTCATTATTTGTCCATCTAAGTCTAACTCTCTTTTAAAATTATGTATTTCTGTCGAGCAAAACATTTCCTTCTATTAAAAGTTTTTAAGGAATTTAAACATTAACATTTAACACCTTTTTGAACTTCATTATTTTAATTTGTTGACAAATCTGTTGATTCTCCACATCTTTTGTATTCTTCTCTGCTATAATGATCCTGCCACTAACAAATTGGACTACTTACCAATACATGCTTTTAATGTTGTATTAGCCTACATTTTACTATACCTTTCTCATGTCTTCCTTTTATTTTTGATTCAAAACATAATTGGAAAAATAAGTTTCCCAAGACAGGCTTCTGAGTATATCATCTCCCTGTTTGAAAATCCTCATTGGTTCCTATTGCCTCAAGAATCAGATACAAGCTCCTTTGCTTTGAATCAATTCTTTACCATAGTTGTAGTCCAATGTAATATTTCTGCCTCATTTCACATTGCTTCTTTTTAATGCCATCTATTTCATTCCAACTTTTCTGAACCTGATAAGTCATCTTCTCTCTCTCTCTCTCTCTCTGAATCAGCATAGACGCCAGTTTCTGGAATGTATTCTTTTCTCATTATCATTTGTCCAATTCCTTATATATTTTTCAAAGCATTGCTTAGATAGTATCTTATCCATTTAACTGTGGAATAAATTTGTAAAGCACTTAGCAAAGTGCCTGTTATGTAGTAGTCACTATGAAAATGTTTATTCTCTTCCTCCTTCCTCTTACTCTCCTTTGATAAATCTCATGTGATCTTGACTGTTGCTCCTCCATACTTGAATTATTTCTGTCAGTTTGCAGTATTTTGCCTTTGACCTGGAATCTCTGGATTTTATCTAACATTTTCCAGGGAGAATTCATTTTGAAATTTCTTTCCAGAAGTGATTAATTGGCTCTCTCTATTTTTACTTAGTCCTCTGTTTCTAAGAGATCTTGACCACTTTATTTTATAATTTCTTGAAATATGTCAAAACTTTCCTTTTTTTTTGTGGTCATCTTTCAGATAATAGAATGATTGTTTAATGAGCTCTCCTCAATCTGTTTTCCAGGTCAGTTTTTTTCCCTTTTGGCTATGAGATTTATTCAATTTTTTTTCTTTTCTTTTTTTTAAACCCTTAACTTATGTGTATTGGCTCTTAGGTGGAAGAGTGGTAAGGGTGGGAAATGGGGGTCAAGTGACTTGCCCAGGGTCACACAGCTGGGAAGTGTCTGAGGCCAGCTTTGAACCTAGGACCTCCTTTCTCTGGGTCTGGCCCTCAATCCACTGAGCTACCCAGCTGCCCCCTTATTCAATTTTTAAAAGCTTTATGCTTAAAAATATTTCTTGATTTCATATGGAGTCATTATCTTCTAGTTGCTCAATTCTAATTTTTATTGAGTTGTTTATTGGTAAGGTTTAATATCTCTCACTCTAGTCTGTTAATTCTCTTTCCAAATCTCTCATTTCTCATCCATTTTCTATAACTCTCATTTGTTTTTTTTAATACTTTTCATTTCTTTTTTTTTTTTAATTTGCCTTAATCCTTTTGAAAATTCTGGTTAGTTTTGTGTACAAGCTACACTTCCCCTTCCCCTCCTCCCGGTGAGCCTTTTCTTTTTCTCTCTATTTTTTTTTCTAGAGGCTTTTCTTATAGACATGTTTTCAACTTTCCTATAGTAGCTCTTTATGCCAGGAATATTTTGCTCCATTTTTCCAGTCCACTTCTTGATCTTAGACTTTATGTTATATACATCATGGAGGAATGTTGAGCTTTGAGTTTGTATTCTTCTGCTGTTTTTTGGAGGGAATTCAGTGTTGTGTTATCCCAAGAACTCAGGGAGAACTCAGGTTGGGGATTTACAGACTTTCAGTGTTACCTAAGTGATAAAGTTCAGGACAAAGTGCACTCATTGCCTACTGTTTTGAGGTTTGAACACAACCCCTTCTGGATTTTCCCTGGTTGAAGCTTTTAGTAGATCTCTCCTCGAATCAGCCTCTTTCAGCACACTTGTATTCTCTACAAAGTTCAAAGTCTCCAAACTGTAATATCTCCTTTGGGCTGAAATTTCTGCACTGATTATTCCACTGCAGATTTCAGCCTGCTTTGGATTCTAGAAATATGTACCTTATTCTTTGCTGGCACCAGAGTCATATAACTACTAAGTATATGAACTTATTTCTTGCTTATATTTCTTTCTGCTGCCACCTGACTGCTTCTCTCCACTATCCCTAGAATCAAGTCTCTTCCACGATCAATACTGGATCTGTGACCTGTAACTGCAATGAGCAAAAGAGTTGCCAAGTGACACTTGATCCTGTTTCCTATTTTTATTCTAAACCTTTCCAGTCCTCGGAATGGTCCTGACCAGACCCTCTTTTATTGTCCAAAGCTCTCTCTGTTTGTCTTCTTCTTTAGATTTGGGCTATGAAAATATTCAGTGATTTTTGTCTTTGAATTCCTGATCAGTATTTATTCTTGTATTTTTTCCTCTTTTTTTTTTTTTTTTGAAGAGATATGGTAGTGGAGCTGGACTGTACTTCTTTCTGCTACTGTAACATCTTGACTTCACCATATCACCTTGTTAAGTGCTGCTAGATATGGGCAAATTCCTCTTTCTTATACTGACCTTTTGATCATCCTTTCCCTGTAATATGATGATATTATATAGTTTACAATGTATTGCCTCAACTTTGTCCATGCTTTTATCTCAACACTATCAGAAAAGAGAGCTAGTATTTTTACACTTCTTTGAACAGTTAAGCTATTTGGTATTTTACTCTAGTGTCAAAGACTAAATTATAGCGATAAAAGAAAAGAACCCAGAAAACTAATCTTATTCTAGCCATTAGCCTCCAGGTAACATTGTACTTAAAAACATACCAATCAATGAGTTACTCCAGAAGCTAACATACAGAAAGAAATTTAACATGTTTTTTTTTTGTTCCCTCCTAGTTGTTAAGTTTATCTTGGGGAAAAATGGAATATAAACATGTTAATTTGTAATGACTTGGTATAAGGAAAATATAATATAATTTAAAAGAATAAACATGTACAATATTTGGACCTGTGTCTTGGATCTTTGAATCTTGGCCTTCTATTTTTATAAGGTCCATTAGAGAAGGAACTGTGTTTAACTTATTTTCTTAAATCTTCCATAAATAGCACAGAATCATATGCACATAAAGCACCCAGTAGATTTTTATTGAACTGAAAAGGATTAAATTGAATTTGAGGCATTTGGAATCTCTAATATTTAAAAAAGTAATATATAGAGTGCATTAGAAAGATATTTCACAGGAAATACATTCATGTTTTAAAATAAAATAATTTCACTGACCTGGGACATTGGATTAGAGTTGAATGGTATTTAAAAAGTGGATTTTTTTCTTTTAACAAACCCTTATTTTCAGATTATATTAATTTTTTTTCTCAAAAATTTTCATTTGTAGAGCAGCTTAACTCTTTAAGATGAGAGGAAATAATTCTATCTTCACTAATATAAAAAAAGAGATGGGAGAAAAATTATTTTTGTGTGTGTGAAAGCTAACACAATTCTGAATAACAATGGACTATTTATCTAATATTAAAATGGAAGATGATTTATCTTCTTCCTAGCAAATTACTGAAAAGTTCACCATGTCTATAAAGCAGGGCATTGCTTTTCAGAGTGAAGGGCAGAGGATCAATGGATCAATATTTTCTGATTTCTTTATGTTTCCTTGCTTCTTATTTTCATGTTTTCTGCCAAAGCAGGCTTGAGTATCTTCAGCTATTAAATGAAGAAATATTAAAATGTACTCTTTTGTACTCTGTGGCCTGTTGGCCTTTAATGAATCAAATGTAGTTGACATCAAACTTATTGCTTTTCATAGAGGCTGCACATTTTGGTATAGTTTCAGTGGATATAAGCCTTATAAAATGGTAATTTTTGTAAAAGATTTTATGAAGATGCTTTGGCTGCATGCTTCAAAATTAACTACTCAGGTTTTGATTTTCTAGATTGGAAATTGAATTATTGAATACTGATGTAACCATTGAGATAATTATTCCAGGCCCATATGCCATTCAAGAATCTGCTACAATATCTCTGTCAAATATTTATTGAGACTCTGAATGAATTTCCTTTTCTTATTCCTGTGTTCAGTAACCCACTACCTCGCATATCTATAAATCTTTTGTCTATGATTCCCTAAAAAGTACAAAAAATGGTAGCCATTCCCCACCTTAACATCTTGGCTTTGTTGAGGAAGCTGAGATCTTATGTTTTGGTAACTTTGAACTTTACTAATGAATTGATCCTGTTCAACATTTCTGGACAAGTATAAGTTATAACCATACTGAATGGAAGTCTTCATCTATATACATTCTTCTCATTCACCTTAGTTTTTCTTTTTAGAGACATATAGAATAAACCCATTTAAATAAATTCAGATTACACTTTTCTTAAATGTTCAGTGTTCATTGCACTGTATTAGAGAAGCTAGTTAAAATATGATAAACTGTTGCATAAAGTTCTGAGCAGGATCAATTCATTAAAAAGTTCAAAGTTACCCATAAATAAGATCTCAGCTTCTTCAATGAAGCTAAGCTGTTGAGTTGGGGAATGGCTACCATTTTTATAGCTTTTAGGGAATCATAGCCCAAAAGAAGGGAACTTTGTAGGTAGAGTTCAACTTATGATTTGTCAAAAGAACTTAACATCATGAATGGCAAAATCAATGATTAGCTACAAAGTTGAGCTGAAAATTCTGAACCACTGGTGAGCTGCTCAGAGCTGCTCAGCCCCTACCCCAGGTCATTCATAAAATCTCTATGGGTAGGCAAAATACTATTGGACCTGGAGTAGCCCCAGAGAAAGGGATTTGAATCATATTTTTTTTGTATTTTGTTCTCTGTTGTTTGTACTTGATTGTAATTGTTCTTGTGATTGTTTTATTAATTGTTATTAGTCAGGTATAGTGGCTAATAATACAACTGATTTTGTGTACAGCTGGTTGGTTTGGGCAATGATGGGAACGATGTTATTTGAAGACTGGATTGATTATGTTTTTGTTAATTTTGGCTTTGTGCAAAGAGGGGCACTGTTGTGAGGAAGATTAGTTAGTAATTAATTAAGTATTAAGGTTGACCTAGCAGGAAGGGCTGGAGCATTCCAAGATGGAATGAAGGAGCAGGAAGTGCCTTGTGCCCTGAGAGAGACTCCATTAGTGGTTGGCACAAACTGTTGCTAGCCCTGGGAGATCTCAGACCTGCATCCTGATTTCCCTGGGATCCTGAGTGGTGGTGGCATCTAGCAAGAAGACAAGAACTACAGAGCAGCACCAAGGGGAGGAGGAGTTTGGGATCTGGTGGACAGCATCTCAAGCACACTCTCTTTATTTGGGTACCTTGGACCACCTTAACTTTTGGCATCCTGTGATCATCTGTAGATTACTGTGAGAACCCCAAAACCACCCTCAGATCCATTAGCTGTGCTGGTCAAACCTGGCTGGAACCAGGTTTGAAGCAGCCTCCCAGAGACTCCATTACTGCTTCTTTGGGCTCTGCCTGCTTAGATCACTAAGATTAGAGTAGAGAAGTCCTCCTTTTGCCCTGTGGCTTTGCCATTTAAGTTTTAGTGTAGAATCCCCTATCCCACCTTTATTTAGTTGAACATAATTAAAACTGTTAAAACCTTTTACTTTGCCTGCTGGTTTCAAAGACTCTGGCCTAGTGGTGAGCTGGCTGACAGTTGGCCAACAGCCATTCTTGTCAGTTAGGAGCAGCTTAGCTTTGTACTCTGGTCTCCCTATCCTGGTCCTGTCTCTCCTTCAACCCAGTGTGTGTACCCACAACCATTAGATTATATTTTAACATCCCTGGTGCCTCCATATTTTTACAGGGACAATATGACTATTTGGAAACCTGGAACACTCTCCTTTCCTCCAGTGATTAAGAAATGCTTATGGTTTGAGTCCACCTGCAGGGTTAGAAATATTGGACCAGACTTCTTGAGATAACAAACCAGACATGCTTGAAGTATAGCTTGGTGGTATAAAAATACAAGGCGAAATTCTTTGGTTTCTACCTGTATCTGTCGACGATAAAATATTTCCTTGAGGCAAGAATAGAATAGTGAAGAGCTAGAGAACTGGGTTTCTAAACTTAACTAATTATAGGTCAGTTGAATTTCTGAAATAAGCTTATAGATGCAGAACCATGACTTAGTTATTTAAAAGACAATATTAATTAACTGCTAATAGGATCAATAAAAAGACAATCTATTTCATCATATTATAATACCTAATATCATATTATATGTATTTATTATGGGTACCATTTGACTCAGGAACTTTATGTTTTCCTAGGCTAGGTATTTAGACTAATCATATATAATTTTGTAACTGTCTCAGACACATTGTGCTTGAGTCAATAATAGATCCTTGAAACAACTAACATAGCATTTAACTAAGAAATAATATCAAGTTAAATAAAAAGGGGAAATAAAAAAGAACTATTATCAATCACTTCTATTCAGAGAACAAAATTGTCATTTCCTTCTCCCTAGCTATGTCTTTCACAACTTATTTATCATGCCAGATATCATGCTCTAGTAGAACTTTTGTCCTGAGCACTTGGTTTCCTAATTCAAACTCAAATACTATAACAGAAACATTATAACCAGGTATCACATCATTCCCTCCCCTTCAGCCTCCTCTATTACAGAACTATGACTCCTGATCAAATTAATTCTGCTATTCTTTCTTGATTAGATGCCAGGGGCCATCAAACACATCCTGTCTGACATAGTCCCTGGGGGACCTCGAGGAAGTACATGACTGTCTCAGGAAGGATGGAAGCCCCCCACTCAGATACCCTTGTATAACTCTTCTATTACTAACACTTCTTATTATTGCAATCATTGTGATCAATATGCCCACCCAGCCCCAGGGAAATACAGAAAAACAGTATAGGCTATTAGAGCCCTTACAGTCCCCCTACAAACTCCTAGGAAAGTCTCACCTTTACATGTAATAATATAGAAATTCCCCTAAAGTTCCCCTATAACAAACCAGCAAATAGTGAGTTAATGTAAAGACTTTAAACTTCCCAGCAAGGATGCACCTACATTTCACAATTCCCCTCTCTTGTGACCTTAAATTCACAACAGGTTTTGCCCCCAGTCACCTGTCATGTCCCCAGTTTGTCCATATCAGAAGCTGGAGCTCCCAGGATTGAAATCACCATAAAGTCATTAAAATTAGATGGAGAGGAAGAAGATGGAAATAAAACAAGAGTTGAATAGTTTTGGTTTCTCTCTGATTACTATTCATATTATAACATACTCAAGGAGTGGGGCTACACAGAGAATTATTTGGTTTAAGAACTCAAAGGTATGCTAAAGATAATTAAGTGTAATTCCCGATTTTACAGATGCAGAAAGCAAGACCCAGAGAATCAAAATGATATTCACATAATCAAAGTTATTGTATGTTCAAAATGACAGAGTAAAAATCTTTTAGTTCCCATGATAGTGCTCTTTTTATTGCATTATGCTACTTCCTAATCTGAATGAAACTTTATACCTGTCTTAAAAATCTTGGAGCATAATTATTTTTTTCATTTGTTATAGAAATGTATATACATGTATTTTAATAGAATATAACATAAGATAATTAAGGGCAAAATTTGCTTCATTTATATCATTCTGTCTCTGTGGTCTAGCTTAGGATTTGGCCCATAAGAAACACTGTAGATGTTTGTTGAATGAATTGTTGCATATATATATATATGTATATATATATATGAATTTATATTTATATATAAGCAACAATTCATTTATATGAATTCAAATATACATATTTAAACTTTAGAAATGGAGCTCACAATTATAGCTTAACTCAATTAAATATTTACCATTTTACCCTAACAATGTACATATTTTAAAAGTATGTACTTATTATTCACAAAATTTTGTTCTTACGTGAAAATTACAACACTTTTAAGGCATTGTTTCTAGGAACACAGTGCAACGGAAAGAAGTGATAATCTATATTATAATTTCTCCCTTTTGTCCAATGGTTTGCTCTGTGACTGGACCATGAATACCACTCTTTTTATACTATTAAATTTAATTTTGTTTCCTCCTCACCAGAAAGTTAAAGGAAATGGAATATGTATTTTCTTGTTTTGAGCATAACTAGTCTAGTCCTTTTGTTTTCACAACTCTACTTCATTCTGAATTTTAAACTTCCTGATATTATTTCTATATGTCCTTACTATATCCCTATATTTATTTTTCATTTTGTGCCCCATATTATATTTTTATGTATCCCTTTTAAGATATACATTTACAGGAAAGTTGCCTTTGCTACCACATTATTTTTTATTTATTACCACCTTTTCTTTATTTTCATATGTCTGGTTCCTAATTGCAAGCAAACTTTTACTTTGGAAAACTTTTCATATCTTTTGAATCTGAATTCTTTTTGAAGAAAATATTTTCCCAAACTATTGTGTATAAATCTTTTCCCAAAAGTTTAAGAGGCATAAAGAGCTCTGAGACCACCTTCTCATTAAAATAACCACCAATTGAGACTTCCAGGGAAGGTCTAAATAATGCACCATCAGAATAATCATAAGGAAGACACACCTAGGTATAAAAGACACAGTCAAGCTCTCACTCTGGGTCTTTGATGCTGATTTGCACAATAGGACTTCTCTAATCCTTTAGCTGGAAATAAGCCCTTTCCACATTTTGTACTTTGTCTACATCTTTATCCATTTTTTCAACCTTAAATTCAAATTATTTGTGTATGACTTACCACTTTCTCTAAATTCTGAACTACTTGAGAGCAGAGATTTGGCCATTTTTTTCTTTATTTTATATGGAATCTAACATTGTTCTGCATATGATAATTGTTCTATAAATGCTTGTTTACTTCAATGGAAAATTTAAGGCAATTATAGCATGAAATGAGTGTTATTCAATAAAAAAATGAATGTATTTCAGACAGTTTATGACTTTATGGAAAAATAATCAGACTTTGGCAAAAATGAAGAGGAGAGTCCAGGTAAAGATGGCGGCAGAGTAAAAAGCAGCGCTTAACCTCTCCTGACTGAAACACACAAGACTCCTCAAGGGGACATAAAAACAAGTCCAGACGAACGGAGGGACCCCACAACAGGGCACAGCATGGAAGGTACGTGGAATCGGGACATTTCCATGCTATAAAGGGGTGAAAGAGCTCTCACTAAATCGCAGGCTGAGCAACCACCCCACCCCCAACCCCTCCACACACACCACCTATAGCGCCAAAGCCACCTAAAAAGAAATAGAGCAAGTTTGGGGCACCCATCAAGTCATTGGCAGCTGCGGGGCCTGTTCCTGAGAGCAGCAAGATTTAGGACCCCAAAAAGCTAAAGAACGCACACGAACTCTGAGCACGAGAGCAGAGCGCAGACGCAGTTGGAGACACGGGTAGACACAGCCACAAGCTAAGGCTCTGAAACCGTGAGTGGGGAACCAGTGCAGACGGGTATATGACTGTGGAAGCAATGCCCTGAGACTTGTAAAGAAACCTCCAGCAGAGGATCAAGCAAGGGGTTCCAACAGGGGGCTTGACCTTGGAAAAAACCAAAACTCAGACCTCAGGAGCCAAAAGACCGCGGACAGACCCTGAGGATAAACCTGAGAAGCTGCTGGGCTAATGATGGCTACCCAGACTCAGGAAGTTCAGAAGAGAAAGATTAACAAGAAAAAGAAGTCTTTAACACTCGACAACTTTTACACAGAGAAAATCCAGACAAACGAGCAAACAGAGGAGGAGAACAAACAAGCATCCAGACCCTCCTCAAATAAGGAAAATTCCTCACAAGCTATGGAAGAGTTCAAACCTGAGATTTTGAGGAAAATGGAAGAGATCTGGCAAGAAAATAACAGTTTAAAAGGTAGAATCTTGCAATTGGAAAGTGAGGTTCAGAAATCAAATGAACTGATAAGCAAATTGAACCAGATTGAAAAAGAAAACCAAAAGATCATAGCTGAAAACCAGTCCCTAAAGGCTAGAATTGAGCAATTAGAAGCTAATGATCTCTCAAGACAACAAGAACAAATAAAACAAAGTCAAAAGACTGAAAAAATAGAAGGAAACATGAAATATCTCAATGAGAAAGTGACAGACCAAGAAAACCGGTCTAGAAGAGACAACTTGAGAATCATTGGT
>NC_058130.1:324403841-324404882 GCF_016433145.1 Gracilinanus agilis
TGGTTCAACATTAGGAAAACCATCCACATAATTGACCATATCAACAGTCTAACAAACAAAAATCACATGATTATCTCAATAGATGCTGAAAAAGCCTTTGACAAAATACAGCATCCATTCCTATTGAAAACACTGAAAAGTATAGGAATAGAAGGACCTTTCCTAAAAATAATAAACAGTATATACCTAAAACCATCAACAAACATCATATGCAATGGGGATAAATTAGAAGCCTTCCCAATAAGATCAGGAGTAAAACAAGGATGCATATTATCACCTCTATTATTCAACATAGTACTAGAAACACTAGCAGTTGCAATTAGAGAAGAAAAAGAAATTGAAGGTATCAAAATAGGCAAGGAGGAGACTAAGCTATCACTCTTTGCAGATGATAAGACGGTCTACTTAAAAAATCCTAGAGAATCAACTAAGAAGCTTGTAGAAATAATCAACAACTTTAGTAAAGCTGCAGGATACAAAATAAATGCACATAATCAGTATTTCTATACATTTCCAACACACTAGAGAAGCAAGAAGTAGAAAGAGAAACACCATTTAAAATCACCCTAGACAATATAAAATACTTAGGAATCTATCTACCAAAACAAACACAGCAATTATATGAAAACAACTACAAAACACTTTCCAAACAAATAAAACTGGATCTCAACAATTGGAAAGCCATTGATTGCTCATGGGTAGGACAAGCTAATAATAATAAAAATGACAATTCTACCCAAATTAATTTACCTATTTAGCGCCATACCTATCAAGCTACCAAAAAACTTCTTTACTGAATTTGAAAAAACTATAACAAATTTTATTTGGAATAACAAAAGATCAAGAATATAAAGGGAAATAATGAGAAAAAAAATGTGAAGGAAGGGAGCCTAGCAGTACCAGATATTAAACTATACTATAAAGCAGCAGTCACCAAAACAATATGGTACTAGCTAAGAGACAGAGAGGAGGATCAGTGGAATAGACTTGGCGTAAATGACATCAGCAAGACAGTGTATGATAAACCCAAAGAGCCCAACT
>NC_058130.1:324404965-324436809 GCF_016433145.1 Gracilinanus agilis
TTATATGAAAACAACTACAAAACACTTTCCAAACAAATAAAACTGGATCTCAACAATTGGAAAGCCATTGATTGCTCATGGGTAGGACAAGCTAATAATAATAAAAATGACAATTCTACCCAAATTAATTTACCTATTTAGCGCCATACCTATCAAGCTACCAAAAAACTTCTTTACTGAATTAGAAAAAACTATAACAAATTTTATTTGGAATAACAAAAGATCAAGAATATCAAGGGAAATAATGAGAAAAAAAATGTGAAGGAAGGGAGCCTAGCAGTACCAGATATTAAAATATAGTATAAATCAGCAGTCACCAAAACAATATGGTACTAGCTAAGAGACAGAGAGGAGGATCAGTGGAATAGACTTGACATAAATGACATCAGCAGGACAGTGTATGATAAACCCAAAGAACCCAACTCTTGGGACATGAATCCACTATTTGACAAAAACTGCTGGGAAATTTGGAAAACTATATGGGAGAGATTAGGTCTAGATCAACATCTCACACCCTAACCAAGATAAATTCAGAATGGGTGAATGACTTGAATATAAAGAGGGAAACTATAAATAAGTTAAGTGAACACAGAATAGTATACTTGTCAGATCTCTGGGAAAGGAAAGACTTTAAAACCAAGCAAGAGTTAGAGAAAATTAATGTAAATTAAATGGTTTTGATTATATTAAACTAAAAAGCTTTTTACAAACAAAAACAATGTAGTCAAAATCAGAAGGGGAAACAACAAATTGGGAAAAAATCTTTATAACGAAAAACTCTGACAGGGGTCTAATCACTCAAATATACAAGGAGTTAAAGCAATTGTATAAAAAATCAAGCCATTCCCCAATTGATAAATGGGCAAGAGACATGAATAGGCAATTTTCAGGTAAAGAAATCAAAAGTATCAATAAGCACATGAGAAAGTGTTCCAAATCTCTAATAATTAGAGAAATGCAAATCAAAACAACTCTGAGGTATCACCTCACACCTAGCAGATTGGCTAAAATGAATGAAGGGGAGAGTAATGAATGTTGGAGGGTATGTGGTAAAATTGGGACATTAATGCATTGCTGGTGGAGTTGTGAACTGATCCAGCCATTCTGGCTGGCAATTTGGAATCATGCTCAAAGGGCTATAAAAGAATGCTTGCCCTTTGATCCAGCCATACCATTGATGGGTTTGTACCCCAAAGAGATCATAGTTAAACAGACTTGTACAAAAATATTTGTAGCTGCGCTTTTTGTGGTGGCAACAAACTGGAAAAGGAGGGTATGTCCTTCAATTGGGGAATGGCTGAACAAACTGTGGTATATGTGGGTGATGGAATACTATTGTGCTAAAAGGAATAATAAATTGGAGCAGTTCCAGGCGAAATGGAGAGACCTCCGGGAACTGATGCAGAGGGAAAAGAGGAGAGCCAGAAGAACATTGTACACAGAGACTGATATAGTATGGTAAAATTGAATGTAATGGACCTCTGTACCAGCAGCAATACAATGACCCAGGACAATTCTGAGTTATCTATGGTAAAGAACGCTGCCCACATTCAGAGGAAGGACTGCAGGAGAGGAAACATATAAGAAAAACAACTGCTTGAACGCATGGGTCGGGGTGGACATGATTGAGGGTGTGGACTTGAAACTACCACACCAATGCAACTACCAACAATTTGGAAATAGGTATTGATCAAGGACACATGACAAAACTAGTGGAAATGTGCATCGGCCATGGGTGGGGGGAGTGGGGGGGATGAAGGGGAAAGTAGGAGCATCAATCATGTAACTATGTTAAAAATGAATATTAATAAATGTTTAAATTTAAAAAAAATGAAGAGAGTTTTTTTTATCAATCAAAATATACTTTGCCAAGAATTAAAGGAAGATACAGTTCACTATCATAAAATATGGAATGAGAGATCCTAAAATTCTATTTTTTTAACCAGTTGCAAGATTTGTAAAGATATTCTAGGCTGAATTTTATGGGAACTTTTTCATGACTGTACAATTAACTCAAGCTTCATAAGACAGAAAATGATTCTCACTAATTGAAATTATCTATACACTAATTTAGGAACACCACTAAAATAAACAATTTACACTACTTATATACTTAACCAGAAAGATAAGAATACATGTATTCACTAACTAATACACTTTCTAGGAATGAGATACTTGAGAAACTTAATCATAAATCATAACATTTTGTGATTGATATAGAAAGATGAGTTAAATAGATTTGCCTTTTTTTCCCCCAACCAGTTTATGGCAGCCTTATAGGAATAGTTAGGTGGCATATTGGATAAAGTGAGGTACTTAGAGTAAAAAATATTAATCTTCCTGGGTTGAAATATGACTTCACACACTATCTATGAGACCTTGGATAAGTCACATAATGCTTTTTAACCTCAGTTTCCTAATTTGTAAAATGACCTGGAGAAAGAAATGGCAAACGACTTCCTGTATTTCACAAATGGGGTCACAAAGTGTTTGACACAACTGAAAATACTGAACAACAACAATAAAGGCAGCTTTCTTCATTACAAAAATACTTGCCACAAACACAAT
The DNA here is from genome assembly GCF_016433145.1 of Gracilinanus agilis. Classification (NCBI taxonomy): domain Eukaryota; kingdom Metazoa; phylum Chordata; class Mammalia; order Didelphimorphia; family Didelphidae; genus Gracilinanus; species Gracilinanus agilis. Next base: position 324,407,534 of record NC_058130.1, read on the forward strand.
ATTACTCCGTTTTGTTAGCTGTTCACATCCTGACTCCCCATCCCTGATTTTACATAATTCTGAATATATTTTACCATGTTCAGTTCTAAAGGCACTTTTTTACTTGCAAGTTTTCCTTTTTCCTGTATTCTGAGTCATCACTTCTGTTAGCTACCTTAATTTTTCATTTAATACTTCTTAATTTCAACTCCTTATAACATTACAATTCAAGTTGCAGTTTATTTTTTACTGATAACATCTTATATTGAACACTTCCTGATCATATGCAGGATGGCATTTTCATTTAATCAAAATATTTCTCAAAATTGTATTATTGTCAGAGGCCCTGTGATGATGGCTTATTATAAACTCTTGTATGAAGTGAATTTTTTTATGTTTATCAAAGAAGTTGGGCACCTGATCCTTGGTTATAGGAGCTATCTTTTTTTGGTGACCAATAGCCTTATGTTCTATTAGTTCTCAAAATAGACTTTCCAGAAAAAGAAAGATTAAAGAAATATCTGAAAGATAGAAAGGTTAGGTATTTAGTGCCAAGGACGTTAGACTTTATTTGTATGTGCTTTTCATTCCTTATTTATTTCTTAAGTAAAAGAAGGAAATATCACAGACATCTTGTAAAATATTTACTCTCCAAAGATTTTAACCTCTCCTTTGGACTTAAAAAATTGAATTAATTCTGCAAAACATCTGATTTATATTTGCTTGCTTGAATAAAACAGATAAGTATTTGCATTTCTTTGATGGTAAATTTTGAAGAAATATGGCTCATCTATTGACTCATTTCATTTGTTTGGTATAGAAGTTTGTTTGGCATTATTTGCTTGTGCATGGACTTAATCATGTTCTCTGTTAAGACATATCTCTATATTTATAGCACATCCAAAACAATCATATAGTTTTCCCTTGTTTCTCTGGTGTGCACCATTTTTTTTGTCTTTAGCAATTTAAAAACATAAATGATGATACTCTCAGGTTCAGTAGGAAATGTAGTTTCAATGTAGATTAATCTAGGCTACAGGCATTAAGATAGCTTATAAATATTAACAGTTTATTCGGATTTTGTAAGTTTCAACAGTTTATTGTGATTTTGTAACTGCTTGTGACTTATAAATTATATATCCATCCAATCTCCTGCTGTGTAATAGTTTGAAAGTTTCAAAAATGAAATACACTTCCTAAGGGGCATCTATTACAAGGAAATGAGTGTAACAGAGTTATTATCCTTTGGATTTTTAAAAACATATTGCCCCATCCTTATTATTCATTATGACTCCAAAGGAGTAAAATGCAGTTTAAATCATTTTATTTTTCTCTGCAACAGTGGGAAAAATGGGCATGCAGCAGATAGAGAGAAGAAGGAATTATAATGTTGAATACTAATTCTTTCTACCTGTCAGAAAGAGAACAAGATACTTTTGTCCTACCAACCATTTAAGTTCTTAGTGTAGAAGAGAAATAACAAGAATCTCCTATGTGTCAGACCAAATAGCAAAGAGAAAAAATGTAATATAATATGAGACATGTTTACTGTAGGGACTTTTAATTTAAATTTGGGTCAGTTGCATTTTAATTAAGTTAATGGCACTTAGAAGTGGGCCATGAGAATCTATGTAAAGACCCAGACTTTGTTTCTAATTTCTAGCATTGTTGCTCTATTGGATGATTTAGTGTAGTTTAGGATAAGTTCCAACAAGATCTATATCATAGAGTAGGAAAAGAACACGCAGTAAATTTATCCAAGCCATATGTTCTAAATTGGTTGTTTCCTGTTGCTAATCTTCATTAAAATCTTTGTGTATGAGATCTAAGAATTTATGGCTAGGTAGTCAGATAGAAGCAAGTAGAAATTTTTCCCCTCATTTTGAAAACTTAAATCTTTGATTTAAATGCATGCTTGAAGAAGTTGGATTGTTTTCTAGTTTTAATTGTTTGTCTAAACAATTGAAAAATCACCCTAATTAAATGGGAAAAAGAAAAAAATAAAATCAGAACCAAGCAATTTTTTTTTCCTAAACTGTGAAAGGAAAGATAAGGAGAGGTTAATCATTAAGCTGAGCATAATGTTTGTATGACACTTCATATTTTAAGAGACCAAGAGAAAAAATGGAAAGAGATGACACAATAGATAAGGAACAAGATTCAATGATTCCATAAATAAAATTAACACTCCAAAATCAAATCAATATTTGAAAAATCTGATTTTATAAAATAAATTAGTGGATGCTGAGCAATTACTTTAATCTCAAAAGGACTGAAACAAATATTCAGGTCCTTGTTAGAATTTATCCATATTACAAATAATTAGCAATATATATCAGAGAATATAGAGTACAGAGACACTTAAAACTAAAGTATCAGTGATTAATAAATAAAATTATGAAATTACCTTTTAAATATAATTTAATGCATAAATATTGTATAATCTTGAAGAGGATCAGGACGGAAAGCTAACTTTGGAATCAGGAAGATCTAAATTTGATTTTTGCCCCTGAAATATAATGGTTTTGTTACTCTCAGCAAATTATTTGATGTCTTAGTGAATCAAACAATTCTCAGAGGCTAAAAATGTCAGAAGAGGCTGACACTTGCATCTGCAGCGGGGATTTCCTCAGCAAGACTTTTCTTAAAAAGTTATGTCATATGTCTGGTCTCATAATTGAATTTATATTGGAAGATATCTTACAAATCATATATAACTTCATGAAGAATGAATCTATGTTTTAATCATTTGCCTTAACAATATTTAAAAAGTTGATCTTTTGTGACCACCCAAAATTAAGATGATAGCTTCTGTGGTAATAATTTCCAGGATCTTATGGGTAAATGGAAACTTAGAAGAACAACCCAACTCAAAATGTTTTAGAGTCAGAATAAAGTCAGTTTGGAATTGGTTAGTTGTCATAAAGGGAGAAATTGTTTTTAAAAATAACAGCATAATCAAGAACCATTTACCTGGGAAAACAAAATAAACAAAAATACTCAGGAGGGGCTTACATTCTAATAGGAAATATAGCACACAAAAGAAAGCTGGAAAAGTGAGAGGGAAAGAAAGAAAAGAATACATTCTGAGGGAAAAAGAAGAGATAACTTGCCTAGCCAGCATTCTTAAATGACAGTTCTTCCAATGTTCAAAGGTAAAGTACAATTCTCTTAAAGGATGTTGTATGTTTGTGTGTGAGTGTGTGTGTGTGTGTGTGTGTGTCTGTCTGACTGACTGTCTGTGTGTGTACATGTGTTATTTTGGCAACTGAATTCAGGCAATTAGCTTTTTTAAAATTTAGAATATTTTTTCCATGGTTATATGACTCATGATTTTTCCTGCCCCTTTTCCCTATTCCCTCCCCATTCCTGGAGCTGACAAGCAATTCCACTGAGTTATACATGTATCATTGTTCAAAACCAATTTCCATGTTATTCATATTTGCAATAGAGTGATTTTTTAACATCAAAATCTTAATCATATACCCATCAAACTATGCATTACTGATCCCTCAGTTCTTTCTCTGGATGTGGATATTTTCTTTCTCCTAAGTTCCTACGGATTGTCCTAATCATTTCATTGATGCTAGTAGAAAAATCTATTACATTTGATTGTGCCATAATGTTTTAGTTTCTGTGTACAATGTTCCCCTGGTTCTGCTCCTTTCACTCTGCATCAATTCTTTGAGGTCCTTCCAGTTCACATAGAAATCCTCCAATTCATCATTGCTTTCAGTACAATAGTATTCAATCACCATCAGATACAATTTCTTCAGTTATTCCACAATCAATGGATACCCCCACATTTTCCAATGTTTTTGACACCACAAAGAGCATTGCTATTAATATTTTTGTACAAAGGGCAAGAATTCTTTTAAAGCTGCCCTCCAGAATGGTTGGACCAATTCATAACTCCACCAGGAGTGTATTAGTGTCCAAATTTTTCCATATCCCCTCCAACACTTATCACTTTCTTTTCCTGACATATTGGCCAGTCAGCTAGGTGTTTTGTGGTACTTCAGAGTTGTTTTTATTTGCATTTCTCTAATTAGGAGGGATTTAGAACACTTTTTCACGTGCTTACTTACAGTTTTGATTTCTTCATGTGAGAACTGCCTATTCATGTCCCTTGTCCATTTGTTAATTGAGGAATGGCTTGATTTTTTGTAAATTTGACTTAGTTCCTTATATATTTGGGAAATTAAACCTTTGTCAGAGAGTTTTGTTATAAAGATTTTTTGCCCAATTTGTTCCTTTCCTTCTAATTTGGGTTGCATTGGTTTTGTTTGCACAAAACCTTTTACATTTGATATATCAAAGTCATTCATTTTACATTTTGTAATGTTCTCTATCTCTTTCTTAGTCTTACATTCCATCCTTTCCCAAAGTTCTGACAGGTATACTATTTTATGTTCACTTAATTTATTTGTGATTTCACTCTTTAAATTTAAGTCATTTACCAATTTTGAATATATTTTGTTATAGGGCGTAAGATGTTGATATAAAACTAATTTTTTCCCATATTGTTTTCCAATTTTCCCAGCAGCTTTTGTCAAATAATTATTTCTTGTCACAAAATCTGGGATCTTTGGGTTTATCAAATACTAGGTTGGTGAGGTAATTTACCCCTAGTCTATTACATTAATACATTCTTTTGTCTCTTAGTACCATATTGTTTTGATGACCACTACATTATAGTATAGTTTAAGATCTGATACTACTAGGCCCCCATCCTTCACATTTTTCATTATTTTCCTTGATATTTTCGATCTTTTATTTTTCCACATGAACTTTGTTATATTTTTTTCTAATTCAGTAAAAAAGTTCTTGGTGGTTTGATAGGAATGGCACTAAATAAGTAAATTAATTTGGGTAGGATTGTCATTTTTATTGTTATCTCATGAGCAATTAATGTTTTTCCAGTTGTTTAGGACTAGTTTTAATTGTGTGGAAAGTGTTTTATAGTTGTGTTCATATAATTTCTGTGTTTGTCTAGACAAATAGGTTCCTAAATATTTTATATTATCTAGGGTGATTTTAAATGGAATTTCTCTTTCTAACTCTTGCTGCTGAGATGTGTTGGAATTATATAGAAATGCTGATGATTTATGTGAGGTTATTTTATATCCTTCAACTTTGCTAAAGTTGTTGATTATTTCCACTAGTGCCTTTTAATTAATTTCCTGGGGTTCTTTAAGTATATCATCATATCATCTGCAAAGAGTGTTAGTTTAGTTTCCTCATTCAGGTAATTAGCTTTATACAAAGTTGCTTCTCATTCTCTTTTTTACTCTCAATATATGTTTATGTAACACATACATATTTGTAGTATGAAGAATCCATTTTATCTTTATAGTTTTATCTATATAATATTAAACTCATCATTTTCTTTAATTTTATACAGTTTTATAAAAAACAAAATACTGCGGGACCCTTCTGGCTAAATATTTGGCTTTATTGTGACAGAGAAATCACATATCCAGAGGTCTTCAGGTTTCCTCCCAGTTCAAAACAGGTTGGGTTTTTTTAAGGCAAAAAGTGTAACTTACAGATTGGGAGTGATGACTTATTGGGATTACTCTTGACATGACATTGGTCATTGACAGATCAAAACATTTTTGGGACTTCTTTATAGGTCATTCTTACATAGTACATCACAGCCCTCATGAACGCATTAGAGGCTTCATCCCTCTAACATGATATTTTTTAATTGTAAGCAAGAAGTTTATTTAAACAACAAGATGTTTGACTTGAAATAGATGATTCAGTAGGGTTTGTAGAGTTGTTGTTTATATTCAGAGGAAATCAATCTCCAGGTCTGAGTAGGCCTGAGCGTCACTCTTAGGCCACAGTGCTATCTGACTTTCTTTTAAACCAGTAAAATAGGTTTATTTATAGTAAATCAAAGGGAAATGATGGAGCACCAGGGAAGGGGAAGTTCCTAACTCTAAAATCTAGATATTCCTCCCTCTGTTCTATGGAACTCACATAGCTATCTTCAAGTTCTTCAAGCTACATTTTACTATTCTGATCTCTCTAAAAACCCAAACTAACTATCTAAACTGAGTCGACTGGTCCTCAAATTAAAGATAGTTAGGTAAGAGTTTGTCAGAGTAGAAAGTTGAACAATGTTCTCCTGGTTGTGTTTATTTCACTCTGTATCAGTTCATGTAAGTCTTTTCAGCTCTTTCTGAAATCATCTTATTCATCATTTCTTTTAGCACAATAGTATTCCAAGCCCATCATATGCCACAGTTTGTTCAGCCATTGCCCAATTGATGGACATCCCTTCAATTTCCAGTTCTTTGGCAGCACAAGAAGAGCAGCTATGAATATTTTTGTACAAATAGATACATCTCCCACTTTTTTATTTCTCTGGGTTACAGATCTGGTTCTGGTATTATTATATCAAAGAATATACATTGTTTTATAACAATTTGGATGTAGTTCCAAATTGCCTCCACAATGATTGGATAAGTTCACAACTTCGACAGCAATGCATTAGAGTCCACATCCACTGTGACCTTTATCATTTTCTTTACTGTCATATTGGCCAATCTGATAGATGTGAATTAGTATCTCAGAGTTGTTTTCATTTGCATTTTTCTAATGAAGAAGGACCTAGTACATTTTTTGTATGATTATTGATAGATTTTATTTCTTCATCTGAAAACCATTTATTCATATCTTTTGACTACTTGTCAATTGGAGAATAACTTGTATTCTAATAAATTTGAATTGTTTATATATTTTTGGATGAATGAAATATTTATTAAAAAAATTTGTTTTAAAATTTCCCTCATTTTGTTGTTTCTCTTCTAATCTTGGTTTTATTGTACAGAAATATTTAAATTTGATATAGTCAAAATTAATTATTTAACATTTTAAATTATCCCTTTTTTGACCATAAATTCTTCCCTTCTCCATAGATCTGACAGATAAACTATTTTATGTTTCCATAATATATATATAGTATCACTCATTGTGTCTTAATCATATACACTTTTTCACCTTATCTTAGTATATAGGGTGTGAGATATTGGTCAATACCTGGTTTCTGCCATATTGTTTTCCACTTTTCATAGCAGTTATTGTCAATTAGTGAGTGCTTATCCCAAAAGCTGAGATTGTTGGTTTGGTCAAACACTAGATTTCTACAGTTATTTATCCTTAATTCATTCATCCACCATTCTGTTTCTTAGCCAGGACCAGATTATTTTGAAGATTACTGATTTAGAATACAGTTTAAGATCTGGTACTGCTAGTCAACAATCCTTCATGTGTTTTTTCATTAATTTCTTTGTTATTCTAAATATTTTGTTCTTCAGGTGAATTTTATTGTTTTTCCTATTTCTATAAAATAGTTTTTTCAGTAGTTTGATTAGTATAGCACAGAGAAAGTAGATTAATTTAAGTAGGATTGTCATTTTTATTATATTAGCTTGGCCTACTCATGAGCAAGTAATGTTTTTTCAGTTGTTTAGACCAAACATCTTTTAAATGAAAAGTGATTTGTAATTGTGTTCATATAATTTCTGTGTTTGTCTTGCCAAGTAGACTCACATGTATTTTATATTGTCTAGAGTGATTTTAAAAAAGTTTCCTAATATTAAAGTTTCCTAATATTAAAGCAGCATTGCATTCCTGGTATGAATCCCAACTGTTGATATTAATTAATCCTTGTGATATATCACTGAGCTTTTACTAGTATTTTGTTTAAATTTTTTGTATCACTGTATATTAAGGAATTTAGTCGGTGATTTTCTTTCTCTTTTTTTCATCTTCCTGGCTTAGGTATTGTTAAGATCCTAATGGGAAGCTGCACTTGAAACTATTACAGTCTCAAAAGGTTTAAGAGATGAAGGTGGGAAGAATAGCAGGTGATGGTGAATACTCCTATCCAAATAATGAGTTAGCTTTACTTAACAGCTATGGATAGAATACCTGTAGCCTATGAATTGAATAGAATCTGCTAACTTGAATAAGCAGTTCACTTGTTCCCACCAAAGATCACTAGGAAATGAGGGAGAGACTGTTTTTCCTCAATTAGTAACTTAATTGGATTAAACCTTCAAGGTTGGTTGACCTTGATCTCTGTGTCTGACTGTGATAGATTTGAATTGACTCAAAGGATTTCTAAGTATAAAGCTTCCTTCACAAGTAGCCAAGTGGATTTCTAATTGCTGTCCTCTCTGAAACTTTGAGAACAAAACAGGTCAGAAATGGCTTCCTTATATAAACTGGTATAATGATGACAACTAAAGGTGAAGGGAAGGTCAGGTTGAATAAACAAGGAAAGTGAGACTGGGATAAACCCTAAATCTAATCTAAATTATTGATTGGTTGATAAATCTTCAAAGTAATCAAACTTGTAACTTGAAGCCTAGGTGGCCCAAATAATTTGCCAGGCCAAAGGCCTGACCTCTTGTTTGAAGTTTAGATGATGGTTTGGTTTGTGATTGATTCTTCTTGTTTATAATACTAATAGATTGAAAAGTTGATGATAGATATGATTGGATAATTGAAGATAAATGATAGTATACGCAGTAATCTCTGAATAGCTCTCCACCTAGCCCAGCTAAGAAAACCTCCTCTCTCTTCCAAATATCTCAGGACTGAGACCATGAAGATCTCAGCTCTGTAGCTTTTATAGGCTGGTTTCAACTGACTTTCTGCCTCATGCCAGGCGCATGTCCTCAGTACATTCTGTGTTTCTACCAGGTAACTGGCATTCAAGCTTGGCCCAAAATGGTTCTTTGCAAAGTCTTTACAGTATCAGCACTATATTTATATCATAAAAAGAATTTGGTAGAACTCTTTCTTTGCTTATTTTGTGAAATACTTTATGTAGTATTAGGATTTATTGTTTTTTAAGTGTTTGATGGAATTCTCTTGTGAATGCATCTGCCTCTGGGGATTTTTTCTTAGGGAATTCGTTAATGACTTGTTAAATTTCTTTTTCTGATGTGTATAAGGATAATATTAAGAAGTTGGGTCTTATAACATTAGCTTTATGGATAAGTAGCAGAAGAGCTGTCTTGAGCAAAAATTCAATTTTGGAACACATCTGAAGCAAAGGTTCTTTGGAATGTAGAGAGAGGGGGTAGGAAGACCAACTGAAACTCAGGCTGTCGTTTGTTCTCTGGAGTGAGAGGGACAAGCTACTGTGTCTTTGCTCTCCATTGCTTTGTTTGGAGTTTGAGGAAAAGGAAGGCAATTCCTGAAGGATCTTGATGGTTTTTCTTACTACCACCAATCTAGGGAAACACTAGAACTGGATTTAGTGATTGATCTACTGTGGCTGTATATTAATTTCATCTTTAAGAAGACCACAGCTGACTAAAAGTCAGCTAGCTTTGCTTCTCTTTTTAACTGGAGATATAGTTAACATATTATAATCTTATAAGGATGTTTGTACTAGGAATTATAGAATAAGGAAATTTGGGGTTTAGTAAGAAATCAGGGAGTCAGTGTAGTCTGGGAAACCAGGGCCAAAGAGGTTCCTTGTGGAACCAGTTGAATTTTGGGTGGAGTTAGATCCCTTTAGTTTGGTAATCCTTGTTTATATCCATTATATCCCAATATTCTTCTTTATCATACTATAGTTTCAATAAATAGTTTATTTTTCTATATCCAGAGACTCCAGAACATTTCCTTGTGCTGAACCCTGAGGGAAGCTCACATCTGAGTTTCACCTCACTACCACAAACTGAGGATACTTTGTAAACCATCTATCAAAGTATCTAATCAGTTTCCAACATAATTTTTTACAGATGAGATTATTTAAGTATTCTTGTGGGTCAGATAGAACATTTCAGGGGGGCGCATCTGGCCTGCAGGCCATGGTTTGCCCATCACTGCCCTAATACATTGTTTATTTTGGTGTATGTCATGCATTGCTGTAAAGAAGGCATATATCCTTTTATCCCAATTAAATTTTTTTCCAGATATCTATTAAATCTAACTTTTCTAAAATTTCTTTCATTTACTTTACTTCTTTTCTTGTTTATTTTTAGTTATATTTATCTAGTTCTGAGATGGGAAGGTTGTGGTTCCCCATTAATATAGTTTTACTCCTTTAGCTCATTTAGTTTTTCCTCTAAAGAAAAATGGAGGCTATACCATTTGGTAAATATGTGATAAATACTGATATTATTTAATTATCTATGGTACCTTTTATCAAGATCTAATAACCTTCCTTATCTCTTAGTTTTTGTTTTAAGTTTAAAAATTGTTTATTGAGACTATAATTGGAAATAATATAATAAATATGTCCAGTTTGAGCAGTACAAACAACAAAGCTTCCCCTCTGCAATTGCGAAAATCAAGATGGACACATCCATGATAAACCAGATTAAAAATCTCTCATTCATGAAGAGTCTTTAAATAATTTGTATTATTATCAGTGACATATTATTTTAATATAGTATGCTTTCATACTCAAAATTACCTTTAGCCCAAAGACAACATTTATACTTTATTTACTCTGGTTCCTAGATAGGAATTGTACTTTTTTTTATTTCTTCCAAAGTTCTGAATTAAAGAAGAAAGATTTGGGTCCAGGAGACAAATTGATTCTTTTTTTTTTTAAAGTCTTACCTTTTATCTCAGAATCAATGTTTTGTGTTTGTTCTATGGTACAAGAGTAGTAAGAACTAGGCAATAGGGGTTTTGACCTGCCCAGAGGTACACAGCTAGGAAGTGTCTGAAGTCTTATTTGAACCCAGAACCTTTCATCTCTAGGCTTGTCTCTTCATCCACTGAGCCACTTAGCTGATCCCAACAAATCAATTCTTAATCTTAGTTTCTTTAAATCACAGTAATTCTAATAAAATCTAGAATTTAAATATTGTATTTTCTTAATTGTGCCTATGTACTGTGTTGTTTTGCTGCTTAGAATTCCGTAGGTTTTTTTCTTTATTTTTTCCTGCCTATACTATATAGAACTGCTTCTTTCTTTTCCTTTTTTATTTTTGGATTTGTTTACCCAAAAATGATGAATGAATGTGCACTGCACCACATTATCTCTCTTATACTTATCAGCATTAGGGATGGATCCATTATCATTTTCATCACTAAAAACAAGTTTATTACCTGATAAGAAAATATTTCTCTGCACAAGCAGTCTAAGGTATTAAATTTTCCTTGTTGGTATTCTCAGTTAGGCATCTCTTCCCAGGGAAGAAAATTTGTCTCCCCTCAGCCAATTGTCATTCTGCTCATTATCCTGCTCTGATTATAATATCTTCATCTCTGCAGCTCAAGATGCCTGTACATGGTATGTTTTGCTGTGTTTATCCTGATTTTGGTACAGAGTTGTACTCTGAGTAGCCAAGAGATGATGCTCCTGGAGAATATGTCTTTCACATGAGATAAGTGATCTCTTAACACTCCTCAGGCAAAGAATTTAACATCTGTGTCTCTATTTGGACAAGTCTTTGTTTCAGATAGTTAGTCAATAGCATCTGCAAAGTGCCCACTGAATATAAAGAATTTTACAAAATGCTGATAATAGTCCAAAGAAAGGGGGAGGAGCTCTTTTTCATTATTTAGGTGAGTAAACTGAGGCTCAAAGAACTTAAATGACTTACCTAGGGTGAGTGGTAACAAATAACAGCCAGTAAATAACAAAATCAAGGTTTGTATCAATGGTCTTTTATTAGAAAACTGAAAGGCACTCCAAAGCTCTATAAAATCACTATTATTTTTATCAACAGATATTATTTAAGCATTTATTTCAGACATTGTATTAAGTGCTAAGACACATAGAATATTATTTTTCAAAAATGACACCTGCTTTCAAGTAATTCATGCACAGATAAAAACAGTTATCTACAAACAAGACATATACTGAAGGTAATTTTCAAGAAGGGACACTAACAGTTTATGTGTTTGGGGAGAGAAGAGTTAGAAATGAAGAAGATCTTTCTAGACAATGTGGAAAGCTAGTTGAAAGATCAGTTAGGAGATGGATCATGGAAGAGAAAAGAATAGGTCAAGTTTATTAAGTATTCTTCTTCTTCCTCCCTAGGGACTGTACTGTCCAACCAAATTGTCCTTGTTTTTCTCCATGCAAAACTCCAGCCTTTACTCCATCTATGATGCAGGCTATATGATCCGTGGCTGGAATAAAAGCCTTCAGTTCTATCTCTTAGGATTCTGAGTTTTCCTCAAAGCTACATTCTGCACTGATATTTTCCTTATTCTACGGTTGAGAGAGGATAAGCACATTACATTTATTTTGTCGATATGTATCTACACATATATGTAATCACATATAAACAAAAGAAAATAAGATGTAAATACAAACACAATATAATATATATGTGTATTGTGTACATGCATGCACGCAATCACATTAAGAATGTTTATATATGAATGGTATGTGTTTATGTGTACAATATAAGCATATACACATTTGTATATATACACGTACATATCTAGCATTCGACACATTTCTTATCACATAGTAAGCAGTTAATAAATACTAATTGAATTACTATGTTTTATATATACATACACACATATATGTAATTCCTTTTATGTGCATAGGTGCAGATTTATGTATGTGTAATAATAATACGGTATTGTATTCCCCGAGAGAAGGTAAACTATTTACAAGCAGGGATTATTTCATTACTATTTAGTATCTTTTTGTCCCTAGCACTTACCAGAATGCTATTATGTTATATTGACTTGCTTATTGTGGGACTGATCCAGGCTGGTACACTTGATGTTTCATGTTTGATGTTAGAATGGAAAAAAATAGTTATTCCCCAGTAAAGAAAAATTAGGTTTAATTAGCCATACCATAGGATGGCTATTCAATGGAGATTCTCCTAACACAGATGTGACTCCCTCATTCCAATTTGAATGGTCAGAAGACATATCCGTCAAGCTGAGCAGCATCATTTCCATCTGGATGGACCTTTCAGTTACAAGAAAGCCATGTCAATAAGAAAGAAGATTCTAAAAAGTGGGGTTAAAGGAAGTATTACTTGAGCCTCGATCAAAGTGCATGGGTCAGATTTCTCACCTTTCAGGGAAAGACAGAGACAAAAACAAAACAAAAAATAACCAATAAAAAAACAAACCTATATAAGCAATTGTGGCAGAGGGAATCTTATAGATTATGATCTATCACAGTACTCAATTACTATTTTTTATTCATACTACATATGAATTCAGAAAGTTTCTGTGGGATTTGAGGGTTTTTAAAGACTATTTCTGGGAAGTGTCCATTATTTTTTATTATAACAAAAATATGTATATATTATCATATTTACATTCATTTTCTTAAGTTGAAACACAATTTTTCAATATTTCTGAATAAAAAGTCAGGTTTTCATACACTTCTGTTTTTCTTTTTCTTCTTCCTCCTTCCTTCCATAACAATGTACTTACTAATTATAAAGAAAGAAAAGTGGAATAAGAGGAAATTTAGAGGACATGGGTAAATGTTACATGATGGTCAGACATAGGAGGATTAGAATCTGCATGGTGGAGATTGGAGAAAATAGATAATAATTCCATTTGTGAGTCTGAGTGCTAGGTATCACAGTCCAGAGTGATGTATTCATCAAAAACAAGACATCTTCTGAAATTTTCCTTACACATGCCTTTTTCTACTTTAAATCTACTACTTTTTGACTAGTTCTCAGTTGAAAGAGGAAAAATTCTACTAATACCCAAAGGTCTTCTATTTCTTCATATTTTCCAATGTTATTTGTTTCTGGCCCAAACTTTTCTTCTCTTGGTTAACTCAACCTAGCTCTACTTGATTTTCAGAATTTTACTTTTAATAGTTTAAGACTCTGTAAGCATTCTCTTAGATCCTGTCTATTATCCATGTTTTTACTTGTTAGTTCAAGATTTATATCATCTGAAAAATTGATAAACAAAAAGTCTTTAATGTTTCATAAACAACTTGAATAAAGGGATGTGTACTGAATACAAAAAGAGGTCCCCCAAATACTTGCATATGCACAGAGTTAACTTTTTCTTTCTGGAATCTAATTTTTTACACTTTTGAAAAATAGAATTTGCCTGTCTCTAATCATCTGAACACACTTCCATTCATCATATTTCTACAAAGATGACTAAGACTATTTTCATGGTCACACATCTCAGTATTCTGAAACATAATTTGTTTTGATTTGAGCTTCTTTATTGTAGATGTTTGTTCTCTTATCCTTTCCTATTTTACCTTGGACTTCATGTCCCTTAATTTTATTTACTTTACCCTTTTCATTTTGGCAGTTATTCTTGTTAAAAAATATGTTAACAAAACTTGAGTAAGTTTTCCTTTTTCTGTCATGTCTTAACATTTTCTTAAGTGTAGACATTCTTTTCTTGTGGTTCCTATTTAAAATACATTTCAGAAAGGCCTTAGATTTTCCTATACTAGTGAAACTAAAATTCTAGTCTCTAGCCTATCTTTATCCAGTTCATCCTAGGTTTTAACTTTCCTGTCGTTATTATTACAAATCTCTGCCCTATTTTGAGTTCCTCTGTCCTCATGTGACTGCAGTGGACTATGCCTAGGCTTTAGGTTTCACCAAATCACATAAATTTCCTAGAGAATCAAGCTCCTCAGAAGTGATTTAGGGTTTAGTTACTCTTGACTTCAGGGCTTTTCTCTTCTACTATTTTTTTAAACTGTCAGTGATCATTGAAACTCAATTCAAGTCACTTTTCTTGGTCTTGAGTATGCTTGGTTCTGTGAACACTGAGTTTCTAAGTTAATTTCTTTTTTTTTTTCTCTATTGCTTCTGTTATCAGTCTCGGCTACCTTTTCCTTTTTGCCTTGTCTCCAAAGACTCCAGCCTGCAGGAGGTTTTTCTTGTATTTATTTACAAGGGGAAAAGAAAACATAAAAAGTCAGAACAAAAACTGTAAGGTAAATTAATTAGGAGTATAAAAAAATTAAGGGGGCAGCTGGGTAGCTCAGTGGATTGAGAGCCAGGCCTAGAGACAGGAGGTCCTAGGTTCAAATCCGGCCTCAGACACTTCCCAGCTGTGTGACCCTGGGCAAGTCACTTGACCCCCATTGCCTACCCTTACCAATCCTCCAACTAGAAGTCAATACACAGAAGTTAAGGGTTTAAAATTTAAAAAAAAATTAAATTGTTGGACATCAAATTAAGTCACATGTTAACTTCCTAAAGTGTTCCATGTAGCTGAAATTTTCTAGGAGTAATTTGGCCCCAAATGATTGCTCTTACAGTCCATGATAAAATGGGTATTACCTTACAGAAAATTTCCAAGTCAGTTTTATGATTTGCTCATTTAGGTATGCTGGATTAATTTCATTCTCCAATTCTATAATCTCTGGATCATTGCCAGGTAATTAGGAAGTATCCTGATTATATGGTTGATTTTTAGAAATTTACTTATTACTACATAATAACTTGGCTAAGGAGAGATCTCTATCCCATTAATCAACGAAAATTAAGTAAATGCAAATTATATAGTGATCTGATTTATAAAAAAATCATAAAATGTCAAAGCACACAGATCTTCCTCAACATTCATAAAAGACAATTCCACACATAAATTTGGCACAAGTCTTTAAAAAAATCAGTTCTCCAAAATGTTTTCTATAAATCTAGTTTTGTTTCTTGGAGTTGTCACCTTTCCACCTCATCAGTTTCAATTACTTCATATCATCGGAATTTTGTTTGTGTATTCCTCCAGTATTCTTTTTAAAGATTAAAAAAACCTATTCATTTAAAACCCTTACCTTCCATCTTAGAATTAATACTGTGTCTTGGTTCCAAAGCAAGAGTAACAAAAGCTAGGAATGGTGGTTAAGTGACTTGCCCAGGGTCACATAACTAGGAAGTGTCTGAGGCCAGATTTGAACCCAGGAACTCCCATCTCTGGGCCTGGCTTTCAATCCACTGAGCCACCTAGATGCACCCTCCTCCCATGTTCTTCAGCATTTTCTTTGTGCCCAGGCATTTTACCATGTGTAGTCTTCACGGTCATGAATGAACAGAAAAAGATTTATGGGTGAAAATGAGGAACCACAGAAGTAACATAAATTCATTATTTGTAAACACTATTATATAAGCTAATTTACATACACATGTGTGATTTGTATGCATATGTACATATACACATGTATGAATACAAAAAAATCTCTAGTCTTTGTTTTATCCTTTAAGAAAGATTCATGGCAAAATAGTTAAGAATCATTTTTGTTGTGAGCATACTTCTCTATGATTTCTCCTTCTTGATGATAATAATCAGAGAATTATTGAATAAAACTATCTCCATTTTTATATCTTTCCAGTGAAGATGGATGCTTTGGATATATGGGTGGGAGATAATAGTGTTATAAGTGAGTCATCAAAAGAATCATTTCCTCTCCCAAATCAAATTATTTTATGTGAACAACAATTAGTATAATATGATCTTGTATTCTCTACAATTGTAGTTCAATCATGTGACCTTAAGGATATGGACTGCTGGAAAATCTTACTCTTCAGAATAGGAGACTTTAAAGCACATACTTAATCTCATAATGATTTTATGAAGAAGTGAAATTATTGATATTCTTGGTGGTTATGGATATTTTCTTGATCATCTTTTTCTTTGGCAATAAGGAGATCCATGATTATTTCTAAAAATTTGAAATTCTTTCCTTCAGATATCTTGATAATCTTTTGTAATTGTTCAGTCATTTTTAGTCTGTCTGCCTCTATGTGACCCTATTTGAAGTTTTCTTAGAAAAGATATAGAAGTGGTTAGTCATTTCCTTCTTCACCTCATTTTATATTTGAGGAAACTGAGAAAAACAAGGTTTTATAGATTGCCCAGGGTTATAAGCTAGTAAGTGTTGAGGGAAGATTTGAACTCCGGAAGATGAATTTGTCTGACACCAGGCCTGGCACCCTATCCACTGCTCCATCTAATAGATTTGTGAAAATTTCTTAATATCATCCAAATTACATGACTTCTAGTGAAATAATTATTATAGTTATACTTTTCTTTCATCTAGATTATTTCATGAAATTGGATAAACCATCAATAGAGTCAATTGTTCAATACATATGTCTCTGGCAGATAGTACAGACAATGAGATGAGACCTTCATTGACTCGTAGGAGAAGAATGGATTGCATTATCTTTGGAAGATTACAAAGCATTTTTAAAGATTTTAAGATTTTTTCTCAAACAAAGGCTTTCTTTTTCCTTCTACAAAATACTATTAAAGTATGCCATATCATGCTTTATTGTTATGAGTCATATAAAGGAACTAAATTTGTGGGTCATAATAAAGACATGTAGTTGCAAAGAGGCTAGACTATATTATCAATAAAGAACAATATAGGGTGGATCTGATGAGGTCAATAAACAAGACAGTATAGATGGAATAAGGAAGTGAGCTCTGGCTAGGACCTTAGGAGATACCCATTGTTGGCACACATGACCTGGATGAAGATTCAGCCATGAGGAATAAAAAAGAAACAGTGAGACAGGTAGAAGGAAAACTAGGAAAAATTAGTGTTATAAAAACCTAGTGAGAAGAGGGTATCTTGGAGAAGGGAGTGATCAACAGTGTCAAAGGCTGCAAAGGGATCAAGAAGGATGAAGCCTGCAAAAAGACTGCTAGATATGACAACTAAGATCTTTAATGACTTTAGAGAGAGTGGTTTCAGCTAAATGACAAAATTGAATGCCAACCTGAAGAGAGTCTCAAAGAAAGGGAAAAGACAGAAAGTGAAGGAAGCAATTTTGGATAACATTTTCAAAGAGTTTAGTTGAACACATTTTTGATTCAATTTTTTTGAATATTTCCCTCTTGTTTCCCCCTTCTCTACCTATTGAGAAAACATGAAAAACAAAACTCCTTACAATTATGGTTAGTCAAGCAAATAAAATTCATAAATTAATCACAACCAAATGTATATGCATATGTGTAATCACATATACACACATATATGTGCATGCATATATTCATTGCACTCATTTTGGATTTCTTTGACTTCTCTGTCATATCCCTGAGTAAAATGTGTCCCTCCTCAAACCCCTAATTCACTTTTTATCTTTTTTGTTTGTGTTGTCTTCTCCTATAAAATTGTAAGCCTCTTGAGGGTGGAGTGGGTAAATAAACACATGGGGTAGTAGTAGGTTAAAGGGACAAATGGGGAATGATTTGGGTGAAGAGGGATAACTGCCTGACACAAACACCCACTCCCACAAACACAGGACACAACTAGGAGTGAATGGTGTCAGGTTTAGAAATGGCAGTTAAACCTGTCATTCTTATCTAAGCCTGGGAGCAAACAACTCAGTTAGTGGGTCCTTGAATGGTTGTGGAGAAGGAAAGTAATTAGTAAGTTATGAAAACTTTAATAATGAGTTTTAGGGTAAGAGATATAGGAAGAGGTCACACCAAAATAAGAATCTATGGACAAACTCCAGGCCTGGAAAGGTGGGACAAACACTCTACTCTGTCACTAAAACAGGCCGTCAGGTCAAGCTTGGCAGGTTAGAAGGAATTTGGATGTCTTACTACTGAGTCCACTTCTGTTCCAGCAATGTTCACAGCCACCAGAAGCCACAGCAAGTAAATCCACAAAAGGGGTAAAGTCAAGGAGCTGAACTTGTTTGATATGTCCACCGATCAAATCAGATTCAATGCTCAACTTGATCTTTCCCAGGGTAGATGGTTTTACAGGAGACAATTATTTTTCTGGACTCTTCAACTGCAGCAGCGGAGGAAAGCCTCTGCCAGTAGTTGCATCCAGAGAGTCTCTGAGAAAAAGAAGTCTCCCTCCACCATTCCATGCTTGGAACCTTCTCTGTCAGCCATCCAGCTAACTTATGCCTTTTGCTAAACTTTCCCTAATTCTCTTATAGTAAGGGGAAGAACTGTCTTCCACATATTTTTATCTCCAGTAGTTACCACAGTGCCTGGCACATAATAGGTACTTAGTAAATATTTAATGACTATTGATATTTATATCTTTATCTATCCAAACATTTACATATGAATATGGAAGTGTGTGTATGGAGTGTATATGTGGATCAATAGACAAATAGACAGACAGAAAGAAAGAAAGATAGATAGATGAATGATTCCACATTCTATCATCTCTGTATGTATCCTTTAGAAATGTGTTTGGTTTTCTTTTATATAAATTTTTTTCTGTCTCACCTCACTTTGTATCAGTTAATTTAAGTCTTCCATGATTTTTGAAAACAATGGCCTTAATTATTTCTTATGGCAAAATGGTATTCTATCATGTTTAGCCTATTCAAAGTGCATGAGGATTCCATTAATTTATTATTCTTTGCTTCCACAAAACTATCTGCTATAATTTTTTTAATAAAAGTATCCACTTCACCCTTTCCTATATAAATATAGTCTTTGCCTAGGATGAATGCCTTTTTAAATATTTATTTCTTTTTTTAGGAATGTCTTTTAACAATCAAGGAAAGGACATATTTGAGTATTATTTCAAGAATTCTGACTCTACTTAAAATAATATCATGACATAGAAAATTAACTCAAACATAAAGATCTATATTGACTTTGGCTAATTTTAGATTCTTTCCATTTGTAAATGCCTCTATTATACAAATTACATAGTGCTTTAAAGCTCTGGTCACAAATTAAAATCATAAATCAAGTCAAAAAAATCTATACTATTTTTTTCCTTTTTCCATGGGGCACTATGGTCAAGAAAAAATAATTACCAAGTGAATAGCATACAAGGCTGAGACTCTCAGCATTTAACTGGACTGATGTTCAGAAAGTAAATTCTATCTTTTGTCACACTTTCCAGTATGAAAGAACCTCTCAGTGATTACATGCTACTGATATAGGATTTGAGAATCCATGCTCACCTCCATTTCAAGACAAGAATATGGAATTGGGCTTTTTTGAAGAGCTTTAGTCCTTAAACATTTAACTTTCTTGGGAACTAGAGAGGTGTGGAGCACAATGTAACCACTAATTTGGCATATAAATACAAAATTTTATGTTGATAGCAGATAGACAATTGTGAACAATTTTGTGTGTTGTTTTTCAGTCATGTCTGACTCTTCAAGATGCCATTTGGGTTTTTTTGGCAAAGATACTATAATGGTTTGCCATTTCCTTATTCAGACCATTTTACAGATGAAGAAGTGAAGCAAACAGAGTTATGTGATTACCCAAGGTCACAAAGCTAAAAGATATATGAAGCTGGATTTGAATTCATATCTTCCTAACTTGAGGCCTGGTACTCTATCTATTATTCCGCCTATGTGCCCCAAATATGAGCATTATCTATTCATAAAGTAGAGAAAAACAGTGGGCATAGGGGTGGGGAGGGAAGAGGGAAAACTTTTTTAAAAAAGCAACAAACTACCACGAAATATTTTTACTGAACTAGAAAAAATAACAAAGTTCATTCAGAAGAACAAAAGATCAAGAATATCATGGGAAATAATGAAAAAAAACGTGGATGGGAGCCTAGCAGTACCAGATCTTAAACTGTTCTAAAAGGCAGTGGTCATCAAAACAATATGGTACTGGCTAAGAGCAAGAAAGGAAGATCAGTGGAATAGAAATGGAGTAAATGACCTCAGCATGATAGTGTACAATAAACACAAAGATCCCACTATTTGACAAAAGGTGCTGAGAAAATTGGAAAACAATATGGGAGAGATTAGTTTTAGATTAACATATCACACCCTATACCTAGATAAATTCAGAATGGGTGAATGACTTAAATATAAAGAAAGAAACTCTAAGTAAATTAGGTGAACATAGAATAGTATACCTGTCAGATCTATGGGAAAGGAAAGATTTTAAGACTAAGCAAGAGATAGAGAAGATCACAAAATGTAAAATGAATAATTTTGATTACCTTAAATTAAAACTGTTTTATACAAACAAAACCAATGCAACCAAAATTAGGAGGGAAGCAACAAATGGGGGGGGGATATTTATATGAAAAACCTCTGACAACAGTCTAATTACTCAAATTTCTAAGAAACTAAATCAATTGTACAGAAAATCAAGCCATTCCTCAATTGATAAATGGGCAAGGGACATAAATTCAGACAAATAAATCAAAACTATCAATAAGTACATGAAAAAGTGTTCTAAATCTCTTATAATTAGAGAAATACAAATCAAAACAACCCTGAGGTACCACCTCAGACCTAGCAGATTGGCTAATATGACAGCAAAGGAATGTAATAAATGTTGGAGGGAATGTGGCAAAATTGGGACATTAATGCATTGCTGGTGGAGTTGTGAGTTGATCCAACCATTCTGGAAGGCAATTTGGAACTATGCCCAAAGGGCTTTAAAGACTGCTTGCCCTTTGATCCAGCCATACCACTGATGGGTTTATATCCCAAAAAGATAATAAGAAAAAAATAGAAATAGCAAAAAAAACAAAGTAGGAACAAATAGGAAAATTAGGGAGTGTCCATTGTTTGGGAAATGGGTGAACAAATTGTAGTATCTGTTGCTGATGGACTACTACTGTGCTCTAAGGAATAAAGAAGTGGAGGAATTCCATGCGAATTGGGACGACCTCCAGGAATTGATGCAGAGTGAAAGGAGTAGAACCAGGAGAACATCGTACACACAAGTTGTTACATTATGGCACAATTGATTGTAATAGACTTTTCTACTAGCAGTAACGCAATGATCCAGGACAATTCAGAGGAACTTATGAGAAAGAATTCCATCCACATCCAGAGAAAGAATTGGGGGAGTAGAAACACAAAAGAAAAACAACTGGTTCAATGGAGATATGATTGGAGATTTAGAGTCTAAATGTTCACTCTATTGGAAATATTAATCATATGGAAATAGGTCTTGATCAGTGACACATGAAAAACCCAGTGGAATAGTTCATTGGCTATGGGAGGGGAGTGGGAGTAGAGGAGGGAAAGAACATGAATCATGTAACCACGGGAAAATATTCTTAATCAATCAATTAATTAATTAATTAAAATAAAGAAGAGCCTATGCAATGAATGACCAGTCCAAACAGATTGTATTTCTGACAGCTTATGGGAAGAAGAATGGGAATGTATATTTAATATCCATCAAATTCCTCTGCCTGAAATTCAGTATACTAACTTACTTTTTCAGCTTTATATCACTACTTCATGTACTCCACATTCTAGCCAAAATAGGCTGCTCCCTGCCCCTGGAACAAACACTGTATTCCATGCTGTTATTCATAGTTCACTATGATGTAATTGCCATCTCCCTATTTTTACTGTGAAATCCAACCCATCCTTTAAAATTCCACTCAAATGTTACCCCTTCCAGGAAGACTTTACTGAAACCTACAATTAGTTCCTTTAAGACCTCATGTAATACTTTTTGTCATTGTTACTTTCTAACATACTTATGCAATGTCATGTATTAAAGCTATGTTCCACTTCTCTTAAAAAAAAAGCCACAAGATCTCACTATGTAAAGCCACCATATCAAAGGCATGAGATAGCTCATTGCTCAAGTAATACGCAATACTATATATACATAAAATACATATATATAATGTACATATCCAAATATATTTATATATATAGTATCTATGTATATCTACATATGTATATAATTATAAATACACACACATACATACACATATTTCTACCATTGTCCAATACTATAGTCTCAGAAAATAATAGTTTTTGGTCTCCTCAAGCTCAATGAGGAGACATACATACACTATTAAAAGCATCCAAAATGTCACAAAATGAGAATTATGCAGGAATATGGAGGAAAAGATTGTCACAAGAGACCTGTGTGACCAGACCATCATGGTCTGATTACGTGATGAAGGATAATTGAGGAATTTTCCAAATCCCTGATTCCACCATACTAGTCATGCAATTCTGGGCAAGTCATTTAACTTCTTACAATCTGAGTTTCCACATCTATAAAATAAGAATAATAAGAGTACAATCTTACATGATTGTTTGGAGAAATAGTTAAAGTAAGATATGTGAAATACTTTGCAAGCTTTAAAGCATTGTCCAAATATTACCTATTATTATTATTCCCAATTATTTATAGAGATCTAGTAGAACAATCACTATATGAAAGATGGCCTTGGATGCTTTTAAAACCCTATGTGTATGATCCATTGATCTTATAGCTCCCTGTTAAAAAGTTATAGAAGAATCTGGATTAGAGTCACACAAAACAAGAGAGTTTGGACAAATTATACTTGACTACTTTAGGAAAGCCAACTTTCAAGTGAGTACCTAAGTATTGAACAATGGGGTAGTAAAAAATGAATAGTGCAGTTTTAATCTATAACTATAATTAATTTTAGCTATATCTACACATATATACATATATGCACAATCACACATATATATGATATTTGGAATTTTATTGATTTTTCATAGGGTTTAGTATATCTTAGAAGCTTAGGGATACTCACAGAGAGTAAAAATTGAACTTGTTCTTAAGAAGTTTAGAATAGGTGAACAAAGTAGGGAAGCAAAGTTTCTTACTGACTGAGTAGTAGATGGTTTTCAGTCAAAATTGGCAAAAAATACAATGTATGAAAGAAAATAATTAAATTCAAAGGAGTAATTTCAAATTCCGTAATCATGCTAAGGTCAATAATAACTATCTGGAGGGGGATTTAAAACTCTCTAATATTAAAAAATTACAAAGTACATTAATTTAGTCATTTACTGGATGAGCCTGTAGGCCAGTTTCTTTTCTATTAACTAGAAGAATCAGGCTTGTAATTAACTAATGTCACATTGTAATGCACGTTTGCCTTCAGGTGGCATATCTAAAAAGAGAAACACATGTGATACTACAAATTTACTTATATCTTGCATTTTTATAATTTTTTAAGGTTCTATCTGTAAGATGGTAAAGACTGAACCAGGAACTCATAAATTCACCAATGAAAAGCTGTCTAATTTGTTATTTGACTAAGTTGATCATTCAACAATGTCAAAAATAGCAGTTCGTGTCGCCATGACTACAAAAATCAAGGGATATGATGAAAAAATAGCTGCCAAACAGTTAAATTATTTCACCAATGAACAAACTGAACCCCACAGAAGTAAAATGATATCTCTAAAGACGCTTGTGGCTTCAGGCCCCCTAAGTGATTTACCTTTGTGAGGCCTCAATTTCCATACCATTAAAATAGGGGGATTCATTCTACTTCTAGAATTCTATGCTTGTTTGTTTTGACATTTTAATTCTGGCAAGACAAAGAAGTTTGGGCTTTTCTTGTTGAGTAAAGGTCATGAACTAGTTTCAAAAATGCCATTCCAAACTTGGGAATGTGATAAAATTTAAGAAAATTATTCTCTTAAGTCTAAGAGATGTTCAATGGGAAAAGAAAGTTTCAAAGATACTCTATTAAAAAGAAAAGAGAAAAAAGGGAAGTATGGTGTTCTATGTGATTGTACCTTGAATAAAACAATAGTTATATTTTTAAAAAATATTCTTACCCCCAAAGAGATAAGGAAAAAGACTTGCACAAAAATATTTATAGCCATACTCTTTGTTGTAGCGAAAAAAATGGAAAATGAGGGGGTGTTCTTTATTGAGGAATGGCTGAAGAAATTGTGGTATCTAATGATGATGGAATATTATTAGGCTGAAAGGGACAATGAACTGGAGGAATTCTATGTGAACTGGAAAGACCTCCAGGAATTGATGCAGAGCAAAAGGAGCAGAACCAGGAGAACAGTGTACACAGATACTGATACACAATCATTTGGAATAGACTTTACTACTAGCATCAGGACAGTCCAGAGGAATTTATGAGAAAGAATGCTATCTACATCTAGAGAAAGAACTGTGGGAACAGAAATGCAGAAGAAAAACGTATGATCAATCATGTAATTGGATAGGTATATGATAGGGTTTTGATGTTAAAAGATCACTCTACTGTAAATATGAATAACTTGGAAATGGGTTTTAAACATGTATAACCCAGTAGAACTGTTTGTCAGCTTCAGGAGAGGCAGGGAAGGGGAGGAATCATGGAAAAATACTCTAAATAAAAAAAAATAATTCTTCATTTGTTTCTGTTGTGTCTAATTTTTCCTAATCCCATTTGGTATTTTTCTGGCAAAGATATTTGAATGGTCTGCCATTTCCTGCCCAGACTCATTTCAGAAATGAGGAAACTGAGACAAACTGGGCCAAGTGACTTGCCCAGAGTCACATAGCCAGTTAGTGTCAAAGACCTGATCTAAACTCAATAAGATGATTTGTTTTCATGATAGAAGGGATCAGTGAAAAGCAGACCCATAACCATAATGTATCACAAGCAGATTCCTCTGAGTGAATTTAGGGAATATGTAGTGTTCTAAATGTCACATTTTCCACAGGATTCACATTTCCCATCCAAGGTGACAATCGATGTCAATGACCTCTTGACACAACTCAAATCATTTTAAGTTTTACCAATAAAATAGGTATAATTAGACTTAAGCTTCCTGTCTTCAGCTCCAATATTCTTTCCCATGCTACCTTTCAGTCAATCAATTGAATTATCTTTTTGATAATGAATAACATAGATCTTTTCCTCATGTTCCACAATAGAACAAAAAATGAGCGAGGTATAAATTGAGATCAAGAATTAGGTAATTTGACAATATCTATCTTCGTTTTTAGTTAATTCTTCAAAGTGACTTTATTATTTTGTTTAAACTAAGTTCACTGAAAAGCAGACATAGCCATATGCATACCTAAATACAAAAATACCTTCTCAATTTTGATTCTGTACATCTCAGCACTTTATCATTAGTGGAGAAGAGTTAAAACTTGGCTAAATTATGTACTTATTTTATTTATTTAATTTTTAAAAATCTTACCTTCCATCTTAGAATCAAAACTGTGTAGTGATTCCTAGGCAAAAGAGCAGTAAGGACTAGACAATGGGCATTGTGACTTGCCCAGGGTCAGGCAACTAGGAAGTGTCTGAGGCCAGATTTGAAACTAGGACTTCTCTCTGGGCCTGGCTCTCAATCCTCTGAGCCACCTAACTGCTCACCTCCTCTGTCCCGTATGCTTATTTTTAAGTATAGATTGTTACATTTAGTTGAATTTTTTTTTAAAGAAAAGCTCACATTTGCCTATGTATAGCTACAATGCATTCTGTGGTTTCAAACCTGTATGATAATAATTGGATTTAAGTCCTTTACAAGTATATTGAAAACATATAATTATCTTCTTTTTCTAAAGTAAGAAATTGCAGTTTACATGCAAATTAAACAAAATGGTTTTGACAGACTAAGTTACCTACTGTTTTCTAGAGAAACATTGTCTTTTCCAATATTTCTCCCCAGAAAGCTCTAAGACTGCATTATATTTATTGGCTATCTTCAGTTCTTGATATTCAAATTTGTATGTATCTTCTTGCAAAACTCGGTATTTAATAGGCATTCTGATATAGTTCTTTTTTCACTTTTAGAGGATCTATATTGCAGAAAGCCTTTTCTCATTTAGTCACATGTTCTTTTGCTATTTTACACTATTTTTAAAATATAGGTTTATAAAGAAAATGTCTACAATTCCAGAAAATGCATTTTCACATATTTCAAAATGTGAAATGGTTACTGAAATTTTCATTCTCTATCTCTTTCCCTGCCCCCTATCACTAAAGTCTGTTTTACCACAGAGTTAAATATTGAATTTAATAATCATAAAGAAAATGATGTATCATCATTATTTTCAATAGAATTGAAAATTTTTCATTTTGTTTTGTGTTGAGAGATGTTTGTGTACTGCACATATTAAGTAATCTACAGAGCAAATAGTAGCCCAGGAACCCATGAAAGAGGCTGTGTATTCAACAGCTTCCTTCTAATGATTTGGTTGTGCTATGACTTTGAAACATAAGTAATAGGGAACTGGAAGGCAATTAATTAGCAAATCACCTCAACAAGATAGTTTTAAGCATGTGAAAGTGACAGGTTTTGAGTCAGTTTTATTTTCTTATTTAGCCAAATTTAATTCATGAATGTGTCATGGAAGCAGCTATTCCAAGGCAATTTTATATGGTTGTTGTGAATACGTGATGCTAGAATCTATAGTAGAATTAGGACAGTTTGGAATGGAATATATTTGAGTTTCAAAAGTGCTTAGTTCTACTCTGGATATTCCCATTCTGCAAATCTCCACAGAAATTGGGAATCTAAGGCGGGAGACACACTTAACCAGTTGGAGGACTCATCCATTCTAGATTTCAATCTTATTTTTTCCATGTATGTTATTGGGTGTTAATAAAAATAAAGATCATTTAAAATATCAAAAATTCCAATTTAATTTTGATAATCTAATGCAGTGATGGGCAAACTTTTTAAAGAGGGGGCCAAAGGAAGGGAAATGCTCATCTGACAGTCTCTTTCTAAGGAAACTCTTTCAAAGTTTCATTGTATTGTATCCAACTCATTGTATTCATCAGATTAAGAATAATGTCATGTGGCCAGATAGAACATTTCAGGGGGCCACATCTAGCCTGTGGGCCATAGTTTGCCCATCATTGATCTAATGGGTCAAACAAAGATTTGTGAAAGAATAAAATAATGGTTTTCAGTAGCGAAATAATACAAAAGCCATTTTCACTTTTGGGTCACTTCCACTCCTTTCTGTTTCCCCTTTTTTCTCTTCCTCTGTCTTCTCCTCTTCCTTTCTCACTTTTTCCCCCTTCCTCCCTTCCCATTTTTTATTCTGCTCTTTTGCCATTTCTGCTTTTCTTTTGGGGGGGTATTTTAAAATACTTAGTCATTCACCATATCTCTATTGCTGGAAATTAGATTGCATTTCCGTTATTCCTTGTCTTTTTAAGTCTGTCTTTTTAATAATCTTTAGTCACACAAGGAAGAGATAGAGGTCAAGCTGCTTAAGATAATTTGGACAATTTTACCTCCAAAATCTAGGTAATATTAAACTAATACTTATTAACATAATGAAAAGGTGGTTTTTGCCATAGAATAAACCAGTGCCATGAATTCAGTTAGTCTTTACAAATATTTTAAATTACTTTCCTTGTTTAAGTTATTGTTCTAAGAACTGGGGATTCAAAGACAAAAAGAAAATATGTTGCCCTACCTTTTAATAATAGACAAGATATTTGGCTCATAAAATCTTAGGTAGTCTCAAACTAGTATTTTTTAATTTTTTTAAGATTTTATATAAAAATTTCAATAATTATTTTCTGACTTTTAAAATCCTTCCACCCTTTCCACCTCTCCAAGAAGCCAAATAATATATCAGTTGTACATATGCTATCATAAAATGCACATAAAATGAACACATCTATTCATCATATGGAGAAAAATGCTTAGCGCTTCCACTAGAAAACTTTAGTGGAGAAAATAAAGAGAAGAATAACATGCTTCAGTTTGCATTCAGACTTCCTCAGATCCTTTTATAGGAGTGTATAAACTTTTTTCATCATATGCTCCTTGAGTTTTCCTGAATCCTTGCCTTGTTGATAATAGTTAAGTCATTCACATTTGAACCTCATACTTCATTGCTGTTACTGTTTATAGTGTTCTGGTTCTGCTCACTTCCCTTTGCATAATTTCATATAAGTCTTTCCAAATTTTTGTGATAATTTTCTTAATAATTTCTTATGGCACAATAGTATTACATTATAAGCATATACTACAACTTCTTTAGCTATTTCCCAATTTATATTTTTTCAGTTCCCATTCTTTGCCACCACAAAAAGAATTGCAATATATATACATATATGTATATATGTATATATATTTGTGATGGCAAAGAATGGGAACTGAAAAAATATAAATTGGGAAATAGCTAAAGAAGTTGTAGTATATGCTTATAATGTAATACTATTGTGCCATAAGAAATTATTGAGAAAATTATCACAAAAATTTGGAAAGACTTATATGAAATTATGCAAAGGGAAGTGAGCAGAACCAGAACACTATAAACAGTAACAGCAATGAAGTATGAGGTTCAAATGTGAATGACTTAACTATTATCAACAAGGCAAGGATTCAGGAAAACTCAAGGAACATATGATGAAAAAGGTTTATCCACTCCTATAAAAGGATCTGAGGAAGTCTGAATGCAAACTGAAGCATGTTATTCTTCTCTTTATTTTCTCCACTAAAGTTTTCTAGTGGAAGCGCTAAGCATTTTTCTCCATATGATGAATAGATGTGTTCATTTTATGTGCATTTTATGATAGCATATGTACAACTGATATATTATTTGGCTTCTTGGAGAGGTGGAAAGGGTGGAAGGATTTTAAAAGTCAGAAAATAATTATTGAAATTTTTATATAAAATCTTAAAAAAAATTAAAAA
>NC_058130.1:324446216-324467564 GCF_016433145.1 Gracilinanus agilis
GTGTGTGTGTGTGTATATATATATATATATATATATATATAATTATGTACATAAAAGTATCCACTACTTGATTCTTATTGCTCTTAAGAATTCCCCTTTCTTAGACTAGATCTTCCGGTTAGTTGTTTACTACTCTATCTCAAACTACTCTGTTCAATTGGAAGAGCCACTTATGACTATTTCTGTCAATGATCTGTCTTTACAGTCTTTCCAGTAGAAATGAATGGGGCAAGGCCTCTCCAATTTTCTTGCTCATAAGCAGTCTGACATCAAGCTTCCATCCACTCACTTAGAATGCATACTGAATATATCCCAAGAATATGGGAGTGCAGTGGGATTGAGAATAGGATGTTGCACCACAATTTATATAATTATGGAAATGCAAGATAAAACTGTTGTCTTGGTGACCTGTTGCTTCATTATATTTTAGTTTGTCTTGAGTTTATTTTTTATCAGGCTATCCTATTTATCATTCTTCTAATATGCATTTTAGTAGTTCCCTCTATAATTCTCTCTCTATTTGCTTTCTCCTTGAAGATACTGGTAGGAAAATGTCATTCCTTGTCCTTCTGCTTTAATATCTCAATGATAGTGTAATTTAAAATAAAACATTCTAAATGTATACCTACCTATGTAAGTGGCCAATCATTGAGGAATACCTTTCATTTACCCTTGAGTCTCTGGCTCAAGTTTTGTCTTGTCCAAACCATTGACTAGTTTTAGTTCTGAAGCCAGAATAACATTTAATTTCATCCAAACTCCCCTGTTCTGAAATAGTTTGGATGGACTATCATCAAAATGAAAGGAATTACTGTTAAGGTGTTAAATTAAAGGCAAGTAAGGCTGCAATGCAAAAATTGAAATGGAATGGGAAAATCTAGCATCATTCTTTTTTCTACTTTTGTCTATTCTTTCCTCATTTTTTCATTCTCTTTTATCCTAGATTGGAATTAAAGGATAATGCTTCTATCTCACTAATAAATTTCCAACCCTGGGTAAAAATGTATACCTACTAAAATAATGATGTGGGATTTAATCAGCTACCAGGCAGTTCTTTATTAAGGCGAGAGGGTTTAGTTACAAAATTTCCAGAATATTTGAAGACTTAGGTTAAAATAAATTAAATATATATATTTATTACAAATTAATAGAAAATGGAAAATGGAAATAGATACATTTTAACCGCTACCTGAAATTAATTTTTGAACAACAACTTAAATACTCTCTACCAGACACTTTAATAAATACTGAGAATACAAATAAAAAAGGAAGAAAATCTTTGTCCTCAATAATCTTAATTGAGGAGTTAAAATAGGTTTGTAAATAACATGGAATACATAAAATAACAACACAGTAATGGGTGGAGAAAGGGATAATAATTGACTGAACAAACAAAGGCATTTTGGAAGAAATGGTGCTGGGACCTAACTTTGAAAGGTTTTCTAATATTCCAGAAAATGAAGGCACTTTCTTTATTTGGAAAAGTGAAAATATATTGTATGTAATTTATTTTGTTGTAAAATTGTCAAATTTTGTTTATTATGAATAAATTTTAGGTGACATTTTATAATAATTTGTGACATTACTAGAATTTATTTGGGAATTATTTTATTCTTTATTGTAAATGAAATTGCAAGTCGTTGAACTTTATGGAATCTAGCATTTCTATTTTTGCCACCTTGTGAGAAGCAAGTGTAAAATGGAGAACATATCATCAATTTCTAACAAAAGAAATAAGATTATCATGCTTTATATTTCATAGGTTAAAATATTTTTCCACAATATTGATTATTAAGTAGCATTCACTAAGCATCTATTATGTTCCAGAGATTGAGCTAAGGGTCGGAAATACAAAGAAAATTTAAAAAAATCCCTTCTGTCAAGGACTTCACAGTCCAATTGGAGAGACAACATACAAACAATTATTTACTAACAAACAATATACAGGATAAGTTAGAAATAATCCATAGAGAGACATCATTAATATTAGGCAGGATGGGGACAAAATAGAAGGTGAGATTTTATCTGGAATTTGAAGGAAGCCAGAAAAGTTAGGAAACAGAGATAGGGAGGAAGAAATGGGAGGAAACATGGGAGGAAACTGGTGATAATACTTGAATTCAGAAGAGAAAATGTATTGTTTAAGGAAAAGCAAGGAGGCTAGTTTTACTGGGATCAAAAGGAATGAATAATTTTTTAGAATCATAGAAAATAAGAGGAAGTCAGATTAAAAGACAAAAAGGAATACAATTTTATATTTAATAATAGAGATGACAGAGGAAGCCACTGGGATTCATTGAATAGGGGAGCAACATGATCATATTCTCATTTTAGGAAAATCATTTCGACAGCTGAATGGAGGAAGGTTTGGAGAAGGGTAAGACATAAGGCAAGAGACCAACTAGAAGCGCATTGTCATAGTCATAGTATGGAAAGATGAGAGCTTATACCAGGATGCTTACTGTGTCAAAGGATAGAATGTGGGGATATCCAACGAAGGTAGAAGTGATAGTAGTTGGCTAAATATTGGATAGGGAAAAAGTAAGAAGTCAAATATGACACCTTGATTTCAAGTTCAAGTGCCTGGGATGTCAGTGATGCCATTGACAATCACAGGAAAGGTAGGAAGAAGATAGGGTTGTGTAGAGGCAAAGACAGTTTTAGTTTTGTATGCATTGAGATTAAGATATTTACTGTCAAGAACATACTGAAAGCCAGTTTGAATCAATGAAATTCTCAAGAAAGAGGCTCAAAAACCAATTGCTATATTTTCATGTGAACTTTTATAACTCAAAAATCAATAAATCATGTATTTTTTGTTGTTATTGATTGCCTTGACTTAAAGCGAGAGAAAAAAAATTGCTAATAATACAGGTTACACATGCATATTTTTCTCATCCCTGTTCCTACCCCAGAAAGCTAATGGTTCAAAATTTACCAGCATTCCCTTGGCTTCAGGATATCCAGTTTAAGGTGTCTAATGGGGAATTGAAGAAGAATGGCATTTAGGACTGAGGTTAGGTCTGGATATGTACACTTGATTATCATCAGCACAGATATATAGAAGGATGCATTTGATGATACTAGAATTATTAGAAAATTAATTATTCAGGTGACATTATGACACCTTGACCCTTTTTATTTTCAAAGAACAATTACAAAATGAATCCATCCATGCTTTTGCTAGAACCTAGTCTTATCCAGAAAGAAAAAAGAGAAATATAATTGAAGTTTAGCTTGTATGTAAACATTATTCTACAAATGTACCATTTAATAATGGTGTCTCCTCAGAAATAACTGTAAGCAACTTTTTGGCACTATAAGTCAAACTTCACAATTAAAATTACATAATTTATTATCATAAAAACATAATTTTAGAAACATAATCACAGAAGCAGTTTGAGGGTATAAAATGTAATTAAAAATTGCTTTGTTGGGACTTAGCCAGGGTTTGTAGAGGCTCCCAATTTCCCTATACAAAAATTAGATTAATAGGAAATTAATTATTAGTTACATGGGTGATAAAAATGTCCTACTGTAGTTAACATATTTTTTGTCATCATGGGAACTCAGATAAACTTGTTACTTTGAGTTCAATGCCATTGGGCCAAGTAACCTCCAATGGGAAAAGTATTCTTATGCTTCTCTGCTCTAGTCCTTTTGATTTTGTAGTAATAATAAGTTTCTCATCTTGAATCCACTTTTAATATCTATAGGAAGCAATGTAGGATGTTCTGCTTTTGAGATGATAGTTTATTAAAAAAGGAAAGAAGGAAAACAAAGGCAGCAATCAAAAACAGAAAGGCTTCTGAATCTGCTCTTCTTGTGAAAAAATAGCAATGCTCTTTGGAAGTAGAAATTAATCTTCTTACACTTGATGTTTCTTTTCTTCATAAAGAGGAATTGTTATCAGATATGTATATTTATATCATAAATGACAAAATCAATCATACTTTTTGTAAATTATTTTGAAGAAATTTAACAAATTATTTTGAAGAAGGACCAGTAGCAATATATAGATATCATATTCAAAATGTTCCTTTTATTATTCCAAAAGCTTCACAA
The DNA here is from genome assembly GCF_016433145.1 of Gracilinanus agilis. Lineage (NCBI taxonomy): Eukaryota > Metazoa > Chordata > Mammalia > Didelphimorphia > Didelphidae > Gracilinanus > Gracilinanus agilis. Next base: position 324,450,282 of record NC_058130.1, read on the forward strand.
TATTACTTTTTCAATTGTGTATCATTTAGTCAATTGGCTGGGGAAACAAAGAAAGGTAAGTAAATCAGTCTCTGTTTTCAAGGGGTTCAACTTTCAATAGGAAAGGCAGGGCAAACACACAATACAATAAATAAATACATAAATGCTTATATATGTATGTATATATGAGTGTGTATATTTCCGTATATATACATGTACATAGGATGAATCTGATAAGAGCTTAAGATAAAACCAGGGAAAAGTTACTTGCAGAAGATGGAACATTAGATGAGATTTGAAGGAATACAGGGAGAGGCAGAAATTAAGAGAGACAGAGATGGGGTAAAGGGAGGGAGAGAGACAGAAACAGAAAAAATGAGAGAGAAATATTTCAAGAATATTGGACAACTAATAAGAGCATTCAGTGTCATGTGTATGAAGAACTGCAAGGAGGTCAGTATCACTGAACTATAGCTTATGAGTAGGGGAGTAACGTTAACCTAGAGAAAGAAGTATGATGATGACAGGTTTGAAAAGAAAAAAATGGATTTTATATTTTATTCTAGAGTTTGTAGAGAGTTACTAGAGTTCACTAAAAAGGGAGATGAAATGATCAAATGATGGTGAAAATCCAGTATGAAGCCCATGTAACTCCCACTGTTGGTGGGGCTTATGCTGTTGGTAGGGAGGCATCAACTATCCATAAGCTCTCTCATTTAAAGCAGAAATTTATTATAAAATAAAATAAGAAAGTTTGATTAAGATAATAAAGTTATATTTTTGATATTCCTAATACAGGGGATAGGTGAAGTTGGTAGTTCTACAGCAGACTGGTGAGTGTAGAGCTTTTCTCCAGTCAGGTCTGTGACCCAGTGAGGTCTGTTCTCTTCATTTCATCAGAGCCTTAAATTTTTAGGAGAAACATTTTTTTTTTAATCACTGTCATAAAGAGACAAAAATCTTTTAAAATTTACTAAAATTTACTATCGTGTAATACAGCAGCATCAACAAGATAAAGTCAAAAGATGCAAGACTAAGAAAAGGTAAGGGAATATAAACTACTCAGAAGCATAATATTCTTTTCCTAGCATATAAATTATGATATTATTTATCCTCACTCTAGAAAAGCTCCTTTAGGATAGGAACTGTTTTGTCCTTTGTTTTCATATATGAATTGACACCTAGTAAGTGTTTAATGAATATTTATTGAATGAATGAATAATGAGCGAGTAAATAAATGAGTATATGAAACCCTTCTCCCTTAGGATGTTGATTAATTTCTAAGTTCCAGCAATTTAATTTCATGTGTATGACTCTTTCTCAAGTCAAGAATAATCCGTAATTACTCCCTGGGGAAATGAGTTTTTCTTCTTTGCATTTTTAATTATGGTGCTTTAAACTTCTATCCTTCAGTGACCTTCAGATGACCAGGCATCATCTGCATGATAGAGCCAATTAGGAGGATATTAAAAGCTTGAGTTGGTTCTCGAGATCCTTCCTAATCTCCCTTTCTGTTAAAAGATTTTGTATCAGCATGAAGAAAGTCCTTACCTTATAATAGAACATTAAGGCAATTTTGAATTATATTTTTTAAAAATCAATTGGACAAAAGCAGATGCTACATTGCTTGTCAGCTTTCAGCAGAAAATTATGAGGTAGATTAAAATATGCATTTTAATGGCTGATAAAATAGCTGAGTTTTCTTTTGTTCTAAATACAAAAGATTCTGATAGCACTTAATAAATCTGTATTGATATAGTGCAATAGTTATCTTTCCTTTTATAAATGTTAATAAAAATAACCATGTCATGTTGGAAAAAATAAAAATATATTCATATATTCAGTATAATAAACATTCATACCATAGTTTGATGTTTTTCTAATACAAATACTTGAACTTAGTAAACACATTTTGAGTTAATATATTTTCCTAAAAGATCTAAAGGGATTGTATCTGTCTACATGTGGCCAAGTTTTATATCATTTCAATGTACGTAACCATAGCAAAACGTCACAAATGCATATGAGATATAAGAAAATGGATATCGTATTAATTCTAAGCAGCCCACATTTGAGGAATAAAATTGTGGGTCCTGAGTGGCTGGAAGATGAGTTAGTGAGGGGAAGAAAGAAAAAAAGAAGTTCAGAAGAATATATAGGGTTATTTCATTATTTTTTAATCTAATATATTGTAAGGGGGACAGGGGTGTTCTATGGGTTCAATATATTAAAAGATGGTTGCCAGAGGATTAAAATATTACCAATCCTCAATTAAGAATAATCTCAAGTCAAAATTGACTTTTATGGAAGTTTATTTACAATTAAGAAGAGAGTAAATAAGGAAATAAAAATCTAACCCAGTAGGTAACTTATTTCCATCCTCTAATAAATCCAGGTAGATCTTAACCCTTAGCTGAGAGTTAGAGGGCCAGAGGCCCAGAGGTGAATGGAGCAAAACTTTATTCATAGAGTCTACTAAAAGAAATTTCTTAAGAGAAGTTCAGGAAGATTCAGTCAGTCATTAAACTCACCATGTGTAATTCAAAGAAGATTTTTAAAGCAGTCTCACCAAGGTCTCAACACTCTAACACTCCTCCATGAACCAGAAGAGGTCCGTCACCAGAAGCCCTCTTCAACCAAACACCCCAGCTGACTGAGGACCTTCTCCTTTTAAAGGGGTCACTTGTACATCACTTCTTGTGCCTCCCTCCTAATCTGCATGTCCAATCACAATAGATGATTCTCATAGTACTTCCTAGGGGGCAGTCAGTTGATTCTGATTCATCACCCACTCTAGCACACATGGGTTACGGACCTCCCAGAATTAGAGGTGCTTTCACCTTTGGTGATTAAATCTAAAGATGGGCAGTGTAGACTTAATCCAACTATCACATATATACAGAAGGCCTTCAAATTATTAAAGCTTTAAAATTTTAAATCTGAAAGCTGCACAACATCTTTTGGGCTACCTTTAAAAGAAAAAAAATTAATAAGGGAAATTAGGTTGTGCCGTGAATAGAGTGACAGGCCTAGAATCTTGAATATCACCTATGTTAAAATATGACCTCAGATACTAGCTACTTGACTTTGGACAAGTCACTTAACTCTGCTTCAGTTCCATATCAGTAAAATGAGCTGGAGAAGGAAATGACAAATCACTTCAGTATCCCTGACAAAAAAGAGCCCCAGATTTGGTCATTAAGAGTCAATATGGGAGGCAACTGGATGGCTCAGTAGATTGAGAGCCAGATCCAGAGATGTGATGTCCTGGGTTCGAATCTGACCTCAGACACTTCCTAGCTGTGTAATCCTGGACAAGTTGCTTGACCCCCCATTGCCTAGCCCTTACCACACTTCTGTCTTAGAACCAATACACAGTATTGATTCTAAAATGAAAGGTAAGGGTTTTAATTTTTTTTAAAAAGAGTGAATATGATTAAAACAACTGAATAAAGACAACAATATTAAAAAAGAAAAACTCTATGTATTCATTTTTTAATTTAATACTTTTTGTATATATATTGAAAACTGTATTTGTTGGTAATTATCAAATTTATAATGAAAAAAGAGAAAAAATGTGGAATTGATATACATAATCCAGAAATTTCTCTAAATCCTGCTATAGATGAAATATTAATTTGGAGTTAAGAGTTAATATAGGGGCCAATATATCTAGATTGATTTGCTCTATGAATTTAATTTGACAGATGAATTCTAACTTCATTACTTTGATATATTGACAAATTAAGATAAGTTGAGTATGAAAGAGATATTTGATGAGACTATCTGTGATGAAATCAAGAAGTGAAATTAGAGGCTGACACAGAAAACTTTAACAAGTATTGACAAAATAAAGAAATTTTTCTGAGATCTAAGTAAGAGAAAACTAGTATTTTTTAAGTCAGAGAAATTTTTAGTCCGAAGAAAAGAAGGCTTGGTAGGGAATATTTGGAAAGCATTATTTGAGGTATTCCTTTTTAATACCTGTAAATCAGTTCAACCTGACTTGAGATACCCTGCTTTGGAAAATAAAATAACTTCAATATTGAAATAAAAATAAGTGAATTGGTAGCTTGGTGGTATAGATTTTAACTAAGTTGTTAGGGCCAATATAGAAGTTCACAGGCTTAGGAAGGCTAACCAGAGAAACTGACAGGACATCCATAATGATGTAAATAAGGGTTGATTAAAGTTAGGACAGGAAGAGAAAGAGATTGGGACAATCTGACAACTTTATATAACTGAGTCTTCCATCAAAATTCAATAGTTGTTTTACCAGGTTGTAACTACTCTAACTGTACTCCCTCTCTCTACCTAAAGATCCCAGTACCTCACTAACCAAAATTTCCCACCTCTGATAATAACTAGAGTAGGGAAAAAGGCTGGATGGGAAAGCAGGTCCAAAGGGTTCAAGAGGGAGAAATTCTCACTGACAGTTGTCTTCAGGAGTTTGGTAAAAGTCCCAGCAGAACAGGATTATCAGGAAACAAAGAGGAAACAAACAGAAACCGGATGGATAGTCACAAGGAAGGGGAGTTATGTTCTAACCCACTCAATTCACCTGAGGAGTCCAGACACACACTCAACCACTTCCACAGAGATAAACTGTTCACAAGAAAAGTCCACATGATGTCTCCCTCCAGAGAGTCTAACTGCCCCTAAGAGAAACTCACTCTCCAGGGTTCTGGAATTTAACCTGTCTCTGCTTTTATAGCATTTCCGGCTTTCCCATGATTTCCCTATAACAATATGAAGAAAAGTTTTTTTTCTTTATCTCTATAAATGTCAAACTTGAATTTTCTCCATTGAAACATTACTGAGGCACATGTGCACTATGAAAGGAAGCCTCTGGTATTCTGAAAATTATATTGCAGAACTAAAACTAGGCAGATTAGGTTGAAAGTTTAGTTATGATCTCAATTGAAATACAATTACATGAACCAGCTAATTAACTCAGTTTCCTAATTAAAGATAAATTTGGATATATCTGCAATAAATTATATTAAACTTAAAACAATAATAAATATGTAATAACTTTATCTCCTAGAAAATACCCAAAGATTTATAGGTTGCAGTGAATATAATTGGAATGCATATCCAGAATGCCTCTTGCAGATATGGCCAGTTTGTTTATTTCAATTGTCTCCAGGCCAATAAAGATTGTCACATAATTTATTTGGCCAGGAGTGATTAGTATTGATTGTGAAAGTAACTGAAATGAATTAGCTGTGTGATGGTCAAGTTCTCCTGCTGCTTGGAGATATGGTTGATGGCTTGCTGATATCTTAAAACCTATAGAGGAAATTGAAACTAAAGAAGACTTTTCATTGCTTCAGAGTAGGAGGTGCCACTTAAATTGCTACTGGAGATAAATTTGGAATCCTCTGTGACAGGATGGACTTAAAAGGACAAATGTGTTAATTGACTTCAATATTATCTACTTTGTTCCACCATAATTTCTTCTCTCTTTATAACTAAACTCAAGTAATACAAAAATTAAGGATATTTTATAAATAAATACAGGAATGTACATGGATTTGGAGGACAGAGGCCTGCATTAACATAGACTGTAGAAGTTTAAGCATTTTAACGACAAGTACATCAAAATAACTATTACAAGGCACAAGTGCTTTATACCAATGTGTATAATATAAAGCCACACTAATAAATGTTATTACTCATTTCAAAATGATTTTAAAGATAAATATTCACTCATGTAATGAATTCATTCCTTGATTTGCAATTTTTTTTATATATTCTCAACTATTGACCTTATAAGCACATTGGTCAATAACTTTTTAAAACAGATAGAAAAGTATAATGTTAGCCAGGTACAAAATGCTCAGATTAGAATTTCAGCATTTTTAGAAACTCATTCTTTAAATAGTAACAAATATTATAATTTGTAATTTTTACTAATATAACTAACACATGTAATGATAATATATGATTAGCATATGTAATGCTAATATAATTGTAGAGTTAATTAATTTGCTTAATAAATTTGAAGATATCAGCAAACCATTGACCATATCCATTAATAGCAGGATAACTAAGTCTAACATGACTTTTTTTTTATTTTGATAACTTTCACAATCAATACTAAATTACTGTCTATATCTAAGTATGTGTGTCTTTTGTGTATATACACATATATACATGCATACATATATGTAAGTATATAGGTACTATGATTATGTATATATATAATTATATATGTATATACAATGCATATATTTTTCTAATGTGCATGTATATATACTATGATTATATAACTACATATAAAAGTGTATGTATTTTGTGTATGCATATATGTGTATATTTCCCTAAAATATATCAGCTAAAGTTAGTATGCTAAATACATACATAGGAAATAATAAGGAAAAAGACTTATACAAAAATATTTATAGCCATGCTCTTTGTGGTGGCAAAAAATTGGAAAATAACGGGATACCTTTTGATTGGGGAATGGCTGAACAAATTGTGGTCTCTGATGGTGATGGAATACTGTTGTGTTAAAAGGAATAATGAACTGGAGGAATTCCATGTGAACTGGAACAACCTCTAGGAATTGATCTAGAGTGAAAGGAGCAGAACCAGGAGAATATTGTACACAGAGACTGATACATTATAGCACAATCAATTGTAATAGACTTTTCTATTAGCGGCAATGAATGATCAAGATAATCCAGAGGAACTGATGAGAAAGAATGCCATCTACATCCAGAGAAAGAATTGCAGGAACAGAAACTCAGAAGAAAACATGAGATCAATCATGTACTTCGATAGCGATATGATTAGGGTTTTGATGTTAAAGGCTCACTCTATGGAAAATATGAATAACATGGAACTAGGTTTTAAACAATGGTACATATATAGCCAGTGGAATTGCTTGTCAGCTCTGGGACAGGAGAGGGAAGGGGATGGTGAGAATCATGAATCATGGAACCATGGAAAAATATTGTAAGTTAAAAAAAATCTGTTTAACTTTAATAAGGTTTTTGGCCACACATAATAACTCAAGCTACTTGAGAGATGTTCTCCTAATGTTCCCACCCCATTTTTGATAAAGGTACTTGTGGGTAGTAGGATTGCAAAGTTCCCAAGAATTTGAAGAAGCAGATGGAGGTAGTCAATAAAAATTCAAGAAAATTGCTTTCTAAAGTTTAGCTAATGCTAGTCATAGGGGCAGCTGGGTAGCTCAGTGGAGTGAGAGTCAGGCCTAGAGATGGGAGATCCTAGGTTCAAACCTGGCCTCAGCCACTTACCAGCTGTGTGACCCTGGGCAAGTCACTTGACCCCCATTGCCCACCCTTACCACTCTTCTACCTATGAGACAATACACCAAAATTAAGGGTTTTAAAAAAATAATAAATAAATAAAATAATGCTAGTCATAGTTCTGAAGCTGAGATGAAAATTAAAATAAATGATGATACTTTATTTTCCCATTCCCCTCTCTCCAGATGAAAAAAGTTTTGTATTTTCAGAAACTGCATGTTCATATCATTTCGTTTTGTTTTGTATTATTCTGGAAAAAAAGAATATAGTCTAAAATTTTTAATTATGATGTAAAAGTTGAATAACCAACCAGAACTATTTATTTATTGATACATAAAGGATATGTCAAGGAAAACAAATTCACTCTCCAATGTTTAATAAAACAACATGTTTTTCTTTTTTCTCTAATTCTATATGCTATCTAATTACTGAAAGCTAATTTGGGGGCTTAGAGCTAATTTAGAACAAGCAGAAAAAGTTGAGAGACAAGCATTGGATTGTATGAATCTGGTAATAAAGTTTGGATTCATATACCTCTAGAAATAAAGTTAGGAACTACTAAAAATGGAGGAAGCAAAGACAATAAGAATTTCACTCAAAGTACTGATATAATGTGCTTGAGCCTTCTCCATAAGGGGTCCCCTAAACAGAATCAATAAAGCGAGAGACAGAACTCTAATGAAGTAAATGGGGGAATTGGTTAATTTTCTTTAGCTCATACAAACTCATCCTTGTACCTTAAAGGAAATTTATTAAAAACTTATGTTTTGGTCAATATTTAGGTCTATGCAAAAGGAGAAATTGAAACTGTACTTTTTGTGAAAAGATGAATTAGATGTGGGATAAATATTTATTGCTTATAAATGAAGTACAGAAATAAAAAAGATTCATATAAAACTCTGAGAATGAACCTAAAACAGAGTTTAGGAAGTTGTAAATATTATGAAAATCTTCTGGACACCTTATAATTAAACCTCATGTAAACATGAAATATTCTGCAGGACATAGGCATGCTATATTTGTCCTTAATTTGGCACTGTCTTTATCAATGTCTAATATATTTTGTTATGCTTGGGGAATTTGATTTCCATTCTTATCATAAGTTGTTTTCTGAAAAGAAGACTTTTTTCTTTACATGAGTCAGCTCCACTCATTGGAGTCTTAGATCTATACATCTGTATCATATATGAATCTAGTTATTTGTATGTTCTTTCATGCATAAATATAGCTACTTGAATGGAGGGATTATTTTTGCCCTTCTTTGTAAATCTAACATTTAGTATACTGACTAGCATGTTGTTGACTGACTTACTGGTTCAGAACTCCTAAACCCCTTAGTTTCATGAGGTTACCTTCAAGCCTGAACACATATTGACAATATTTGTTCAGCTACTGAGGAAAGGAAAGGGAACAAGGGAAGGGAATAAGCATTTATGTAATGAAATATGATTTCATTTGATCTTCATGACAATCTTATGAGGAAGGTTTTTATTATCTATATACTCAGGGGGAAATTTATATCCTTGAGTGCATATATTGACAAATTAGGGAGAGCAGAGATTAATGAATTGGGCATGCAACTTAAAAAATTAGAAAGTGAGCAAATTAAAAATCCCCAGATGAAAACTAAATTAGAAATACTAAAAAATAAGGGAGAAATTAATAAAATTGAAAGTAAAAGAACTATTGAATTAATAAATAAGACTAGTAGCTGGTATTTTGAAAAAACAGATAAAATAGATAAAGTACTGTTCAATCTAATAAAAAAGGAAAGATGAAATATTCATATATTATGAAAAGTAAAAGTGGCTTAAATTTTTGTCACTTTGAAATAAAAACAACTGAAATAGTGACTCAGATGGTAAGACATTTTAATTTTCTTATGCTAAATCAGTTTGCTGATGAAAGATTGGGGGAGTCATTAAATAGAACCATTTGAAAATAAATTGTTTCAGAATTGATTGAAAATATATTTAATGAAGATGATGAATACAAAAGAATTTTGTATAACATAAAGCTCTTAGATATAATAAATTGCTCTTTTCCCACTAAACAATAACAAGTTGTTCCAAAGATTAGCCCCCAAATCTATCAAATCCATTACACATACATACAGACAGACAGACATATATATTTATATGTGTGTGTGTGTGTGTGTGTGTGTGTGTGTGTGTGTGTGTGGTTAGTGTTCCAATAAGCTCTTTTTCCTGAGTGCTTCTTGTGGTGCTGAGAGGACCCTTGAGTCTTCAATATAATGCCTTCAAAATAAAATAGATTCCAGAAAAACAAAAAAAAATTCAAAACTCTCAGTCAGCTGATTGATACAGTAATTTAAATTCAAAAAGAAATTGATACAGTAATTAAAATTCAAAATTGTTATTAAAAATCTGATGCTAAAAAGCTTCAGGGAAAGTAACCAGAGAAAGTTAAAACAAAGTTAAAATCATAAGGACTAGCATCCAAGTGTAGTATTTTGGACTACATTGTGATATTTTGAATATACCATAGGTGTGGTAAGTGAAATATCACTGTGTGGAGCACAGGCTTGAAGGACTGACCTAGGTGAACTGAGGAGAAGCTAATGTAGTTAATTTCCTATCAAACGATTCTCTTTTATGCCTTGACTTTTTGACTTGCCAAAAAATAGATACTTACATATGTGCACATGCTGTTAAAAAGAAAAGTGGATATATTTCTATCTATCTAGGATCTTCTTTGAGAATTGATTGTATATATGAATCTCAGGATAGTAAGGTTGGAGGAGGGATTGTATGCCCAGGCAAAGGCTCATTGTAGTTGGTGAGGGAAAACACACTTTCCTCTCACAGCTGTTGTTGGTATAATCTATGTCTCTCATCCCTGACAAGCTTGGTTGACTAAACTTGTCAGTTATTCTCTTCTAACAGTTTGCCCAGGCAGGGAACCCTTGAGAGGTTGTGTAGATGGTTAACTTCTAGTTGCTGGTAAGGGATATTGATTGGCTATTGGAAACAGTATAATCTGACTGCATATTGATCTCTCCTTCCCAAGGACTTTGGTATAATAACTACTCAGGAAAGGTACTTGTTGATCAACTCTATATTGAATCTATTGATGGGGTAAGGAAACAAGGTAACAGGATTGAGGAATTAGGAACCCTATTGCTAATTCTTTGGCTATTAATCTAATGGTCTAAGTTGTTGATAAAGGTCTGGAGATTGCTAGGCTTGTAGAAACTGGAGGTTCTTCACCCTCTCATTAACTCTGACCTGACTTGGCCATAGCCAAGCCAGAGATTAAGGAAGGCTATTGATAATGTTGATTGATGAATCAGTAAATTCTCTCAGCTCTAATAAGAAGAGGGTTGATTGATTACTAGCTCTCTCAGTAGCATAACAGGTCACAGGCTTCAGGCCTACCCTTTCACTCTTCATCTCCCACCTTCCCAAGTCCCTGCTCCAATCTGAGTTCTATTGTGTTGTCACTTGGGAGTATTTATAGGGCTGGGGCCAATTGCTTTTTGCCCTTGACTCACAGAACCTGGGACATTCTGAGGTTCTCAGTTGTACGTCCTGTCATTCAAAGTGGCATCCATTTTGTCCCAAATACTGATTTTAACAATGTACATACTGTAATGCAGGATTTATGCAAGATCTCTTGCATCTGCAATATTACCCTAGGCAATCCTGTTAGTTAGCAGAATGGAACTCTGGCCTGGCAGGTGCCAGTCCCAGGAGCTGACAGTTGAGCTGAGACTATATAAACCCCTGCAAAACATACCTGGGGGTTCTGATTTCCTTGACCTCACCCAGACACCCAGCTGCACCTTGACTTCCCCTTCTGGACCCCAGGAGGTTGAGGGCAATGGAATGTGGGCAGGAATTTAGCATAGAGTAGCCTAGCTTAGACACCCCTAAGCCAACTTAACAACTATATCTGTTTAGTTGGTGGATCAAACAACATCAAGGCAGCATCAGATTATTTCTGGCTGAGGGCTGGTTCCCTCAGCCTGACCTTAAGTCAGGCCCATTGCCAACACTTGCCAGTTGCCCCTAGCAACAGCTTCTCAAGACCCTAAACCCTTTTACCTCAGTTTTCCCTTTCACATTAAAATAAAACCCTTAGCCTGAAACTGAAAGTTCTTGTAGTTATTATATCATCTCCTTAGGTTAAAGGGACTGACTGAGGAGAGGAGAGAATATAAACTAGTTTAGTTTAAAGGCAGGAGCGGACCAAGCCTCCATTGTATCCAGGAAGTATGGGCTCCACCTCCTGTTGAGTTCTGCTTTCAACCAATAGGAATGCAGTTACTCCAGCAGGGAGGGGCCCCTCACTCATCACCTTAAGGAGCCTATAGCTAGCAGTGGAGGTTGACTGGGCACCACAGCTCAGGCTACGCATCACTGACAGCTCCAAATCTCCTGCTACTGTAGTTACAGGCTCCCAGAGCCCAGGTGACTCACTTGTACCACCAGCTCCATATTATTAGGTATTTTTTCACTTATTACATTACATACATATATACATACATGCATTTGGGCTTTCCTTGATAGAAGTACTAAAGTGTTTTGCCATTTTCTTCTTTAGCTCATTTTATACATGAGGAAACTGAAGTACATTGGGTTGAGTGACTTGCCCAGGGTCACATAGCTATTATGTGTGTAAACTCAAGTCTTCCTGATTCTAGATCTGGTGCTCTCTTTATTGTACCACCCAGATGCCTATATCTAAATCTATATCTATATCTGTATCTGTATCTATATCTATATCTTTATCTATATCTTTATCTATATCTATGCACTCCTTAAAATGCAAAATTAGCCATATATAAAAAGAAGTATACAAATGCTTACTGAAAAAAATAATTCCTTAAAAATTAGAATCAGGCAAGTGGAAGGAAATGACTTCATGAAAACTTAAGAAACAATAAAATAAAGTTAAGGAAAAATAGAAGAAAATGCAAAATATCTTATAAAGAAACAACTGACCTAGAAAATAGATTGAGAAGAGATAATTAAAAAATTATTAGACCACCTGAAATCAATTATCAAAAAAAAAACAAGAAATCATATTTCAAGAAATCATCAAGGGAAAACTATTCTGAACTCCTAGAAACAGAAGATAAAATAGAAATTGACAGAATCCAATGATTACCTCCTGAAAATCACCTCAAAATAAAAGCTCCCATGAATATTCTGATCAAGTTTCAGGACCACTCAATCAAGGAAAAGATATTTAAAGTAATCCGAAAAGAAACAATTTAAATGTTGTAGAGTCACAGTCAGAATCACATAAGATTTTGCAACTTCTATGTTAAAGGATTGGAAAGCTTGGAATATGATATTCTGGAAAGTAAAGAAGATAGAATTCCAAACAAGAACAACTTATCCTGAAAACAGTATAATATGACAAGGGAAAACTAGATATTTATTAAATAGATGACTTTTGAGAGTTCCTAATGAAAAGATTAGAAATGAACAGAAAATTTGACATTCAAACCCAACTCAAGAGAAACACAAATTATGAAACATGAAAGTAATCTTGAAGAACTCACTAGAGATCCTTTTTTCATTTCTATAATGGAAAATGATACATGCAACTCTTAAGAACTTTATCACTATTAAGGGATTGAGAAAGATTCTAAATAGGTAGCAGAGTTTGAGTCAATTATGTTAGGAAGATCTAAAAAAAGAAAGCTTAGAAAGAGGGATTCACAAGAAGGTGATGGAAGGGAGAAGAATGGACAAAGCTTTTCTTAGGTAAAAAAGACACATGAAGAAGATCTTTTACAATTGAAGGAAAATGGAATTTGAGAAGTCCAGACAACACTTGAACCATAATTTTGTTGGAACTGGTTCAGAAAGGGAAGAATAAACACACCTTCACTCAGTTTGGTATGGATATTTTTCTAACTCAGTAGCAAAATAAAAGGTGAAGGTGATAAGAGAAAGTAGAGCTGGTGGCAAAAGTGTGAGTGGGTTAAGGGAGGCAGTGTTTAGAACCAAACAAAGTTTTGAGGAAGAAAAAGGTAATGAGAGTGAAAGAAGGATGCATAGAAGAAAACTGAATGGAGGGAAATACAGAGTAATCATAATTGATGATTTATGGATGAATTCACCCATAAAATTGAAACAGAAGAATTGATTAGAAATCACAATCCAAAAATATGTTGTTTATAAGAGATACAGTTGAAACAAAAATACATACACAGGTAAAAGAAGGGGGCGGAGCAGCAAGCCTCTCTTAACTTCCAGTAGTATGGATGAGCAGAATTGGTGGGAGGTTATTAAGACTGACCATTATGTAGAGTGGAATTTAACAAGCTACTTATTCATTTGCACCTTAGAATAAATGTAGGTGGCCACAATATTATTTCATGTGTAATGTAAATAAAAAGAATAAGTCAGATTGGAGAAAATACTCCAGACATTGGTATATTTGTAACCATATAGATATTTTAAAATATTTACAAGCCCTAGCTTTAATTCTTTTTATTTTCACCTATACCGAATTTTGTATCCAGCTAGTCAAATGTGTCCTGTCTCAGTGTTGCAGGAAAGATACATTTTGATTATGCATTGGAAAGACCCTTTTATTATACCCTTGTTGATTAATCAATAATTAATTGACTAAGGATATGACAATTTGATTTTCTGTACACTCAAAGAGGTCAAATCATGAACCTACATTTGGTTCTTCCTAAAGAAACATCTTAATTATTATTTGGGACATTTATCAGCCTGCACTACTGTCATATTTATACATCTGTGTTTGAGCTAGACAATAAAATCGAGGAGATGGTATATTATGTGCATTACATTTTTGCTCTACTTTTTGCCTTTCACTACTACTACTACTACCACCACTACCACAAACCACCAGCAGCACCAACACCACCACTACACTATTACTACTACTACTGAAATGTTAGCTAACATTTAAATACTACCTATTAGTTGCAGGCAATTTTCTAAGCATTTTACATTATTTCCATTTTATTCTTACAGTAATCCTGTGTGGTAAGTCCCATTATCATTTCTGTTTTACATTTGAGGAAACTCAGGCAATTAGAGTTGAGATTGTCCAAGGTCACAGAGTCGGTAAGTGTCTGACAATGGATTTGAACTTAGGATTTCCTCACAGCAGGTTAAATATTCTATCCACTACCCCATCCAGATGCCTCATGTATCTATAATAGTCTCAAAAAAAATAACCAACATATCTTCAGTACAAGCTGCTGAGTGACAACTGTCCAATGAATAAAATTGAGATAGGACTTTCTAATAATAATTGCAAAATATTTTAGAAATGAAGTCATTGTTTCAAGGAACTTTGATTTATGAGCAATGATAAGTTTTAATACAACAGCCCAGCACTGTGTTCTCTGTTTATATATATTTGCGTGCTTTTTAAATAACTCAAGAATCCCTAGCCACTGAATTTCCATTTACCTCATAAATCAGGTTGCCTTAGTTGAGTAAACATCAATCCTAGTGTATTTTGGAAAGGAGTAGCATGTATGGGTTTATATATTTTCAGTCTCATATGTGTTTTCTGATACAGCTTCTCTGAGCCTGTTTCTCCTCTGCAGCTGAATACACATGCTATGAGTACCATAGCAGGGCAAATAAGTATAAGAAAATGGCATTTGGAGAACATGTTTACTAATGTTATGGCATATTACCATAGTCACTGTATTGTGAGTATAAATTTTCTGAGTTTATAGGAAAATCCTTTGAAATTGGCATGGATCATATTTGAGGGATACAAAAATAGATTTATGTGATTAGACAAGATTGGGTGGGTAATATTCAGAATGCTTTGTTCTGTTAAACAGATACCTGACTTTGTAAAAACCTGAATCATTTAATACAATTAATGACTTGATAAATGAAATTTATATTATTGATTTTTGGGTAAAGATTATTTGATAAAATAACTATATATTTAAGAATTATCATGTAATTAATATAAAAGCCAGTATAAAAGAATTCTCAGAAATTCAAGTTGATAAAAATTCCTTATTAGTTTTAAAATCAAATGCGATTCAGAATCAAAGGTATTCAATATTAAAAAATCATCTATTTAAAAAGTTTTCATTTCACAGAGGAGGAAATGGAGGGCCAGAGACTCATTTGCTCCACACCATCCAAAGTTGAGACAATAGAATTGGCATGAAAATCTAAGCCCTTATTTTCCAAAATCATTGCTTCATTACTTTTTACCCTGAATTCCATGGACTCTATAATATTAAGACAGGCTCCCTAAAAACAATTTTTTAAAATTTATATGGGATAATAGTTGTATTCTCAGCTACTTTCTTAAATAATTTAACTGAAGCTTTGGTTCTTGCCCAGTTCCAAACCAAATTTAATATTCAAATCCCTTCATAACTCTTTTTTTTTGAGTTTGTCTAGTCATTGTACTGTTGTTGGTTTTTTTAGATTTAAATATTTTATTTTTTTAGAAAAATTTTCCATGGTTACATGATTCTTGTTTTTACTTTCCCTTTCTCACCCTTCAACCCCTCCTCCATATCCACCGTGCATTTCCACTGGTTTTAACATGTGTGATCAATCAAGATTTATTTATATATTATTGATAGTTGCATTGGTGTGGTCATTTAGTGTCTACATTCCCAAACATGTCCGCATCAACCCATGTGTTCAAGTGGTTGTTTTTCTTCTGTATTTCCACTCCTACAGTTCTTCCTCCAAATGTGGGTAGTGTTCTTTTCCATAAATCCCTTAGAATTGTCCTGGGTCATTGCATTTCTGCCAGTACAAAAGTACACTATATTCAATTTTACCACAGTGTATCAGTCTCTGTGTACAATGTTCTGGCTCTGCTCCTTTCACTCTGAATCAATTCCTGGAGGCCTTTCCAGCTCACATGGAATTCTTCCAGTTTATTATTCCTTAGAGCACAATAGTATTCCATCACCAGCATATACTACAATTTGTTCAGCCATTACCCAATTGAAGGGCATACCCTCGTTTTCCAGTTTTTTTGCCACCACAAAAAGAGCGGCTATAAATATTTTCGTACAAATCTGTTTATCTATGATCTCTTTGTGGTACCAACCAAGCAATGGTATGGTTGAATTGAAGGGCAGGTGGTCTTTTAAAGCTCTTTGGGCATAGTTCGAAATTGTAATCCAGAATGCTTGGATCAGTTCACAACTCCACCAGCAACGCATTAATGTCCCAATTTTGCCACATCCCCTCCAACATTCATTACTCTTCCCTTCTCTCATTTTAGCCAATTTCCTAGGTATGAGGTGGTATCTCAGAGTTGTTTTGATTTGCATTTCTCTAATTATTAGAGATTTAGAACACTTTCTCATGTGCTTATTGATACTTTTAATGTATTTATTTGAAAATTGCCTATTCATGTCCCTTGCCCATTTATCAATTGGGGAATGGCTTGATTTTTATACAATTGATTTAGTTCCTTGTATATTTGAGTAATTAGACCTCTGTCAGAGTTTTTTGTCATAAAGATTTTTTCCCAGTTTGTTGTTACCCTTCTGATTTTCATTGCATTCTTTTTCTTTGTATAAAACCTTTTTAATTTAATATAATAAAAATTATTTATTTTATGTTTTCTAATTTTTTCTAACTCTTGCTTGTTTTTTTTTTTTGAAATATAAGGAAGCAAGAATTTATTAAGTATCTAAAGTGTGCCAGGCATTTTGCCAAAGGCTATATAAATATTATCTTATTTATTCCTCTCAACAGTTCTGTTAGGTAAGTGCTATTCTTTTTCTTTTTTTTTTTTTAAACCCTCACAATCTGTATTAGAATTGAAGCTAAGAATGGGTTCAAAGGCAGAAGAGCAGTAAGGACTGGGTAGTTTGGGTTAGGTGACTTGGTCAGAGTCACTTAGTCAGAAAGTATTTGAGGCCAGATTTGAACTTAGGACTCTGGACCTGGTGTTCTATCCACTGAGCCTCCTAGCTACCCTTTTTAGGTACTATTTTGATCCCCATTTAAAGTTATGGAAACAGAGGCAGAGTTAAGTGATTTGCCCAGTTCTGATTCCC
>NC_058130.1:324467632-324542157 GCF_016433145.1 Gracilinanus agilis
CTCTTGCTTGGTTTTAAAATTTTCCCTTTCCCATAGATCTGACAGGTGTATTATTCTATGTTCACCTAATTTTCTTATAGTTTCCTTCTTTATATTCAAGTCATTCACACATTCTGAATTTATCTTGGTGTAGGGTGTGAGATGTTGATCTAAACCTAATCTCTTTCATATTGTTTTCCAATTTTCCCAACAGTTTTTGTCAAATAGTTTATTTTTGTCCCCAAAGTTGGGCTTTTTGGTTCATATACTGTCTTGCTGATGTCACTTACCCCAAGGCTAGTTCACTGATCCTCCCTTCTGTCTCTTAGCCAGTACCGTATCATTTGATGATTGCAGCTTTATAGTATAGTTTAATATCTGGTACTGCTAGGCCACCTTCCTTCACGTTTTTTTCCCATTATTTCTCTTCACATTCTTGATCTTTTTTTCTTCCAAATGAACTTTGTTATAGTTTTTTCTAATTCAATAAAAAAGTTTTAGGTAGTTTGATAGATATGGCACTAAATTTAGGTAAATTAATTTGAGTAGAATGATCATTTTTATTATGTTAGCTCATCCTACCCATGAGCAATCAATGCTTTTCCAATTGTTTAGATAATGTTTTAATTGTTTAGAAAGAGTTTTGTAGTTGTGTTCATATAATTCCTGTGGTTTCTTTGGTAGATAGATTCCTAAGTATTTCATAATGTCTAGGGTGATTTAAATGTGTTTCTATTTCTACCACTTGCTGCTGTGATGTGTTGGAAATATATAGAAATGCTGATGATTTATGTGCATTTATTTTGTATCCTGCAACTTTGCTAAAGTTGTTGATTATTTCTATTAGGTTTTTAGTTGATTGTCTAGGATTTTTTAAGTAGACCATCATAGTACTTGCAAAGAGTGATAGCTCAGTCTCCTCATTACCTCTTTTAATACCTTCAATTTCTTTTTCTTCTCTAATTGCTATTGCTAGTGTTTCTAGTACAATGTTAAATAACAGAGGTGATAATGGACATCCTTGTTTCATGCCTGATCTCATTAGGAAGGTTCTAATTTATTCCCATTGCATATAATGCTTTTAGATATATACTGTTTATTATTTTTAGGAAAGGTCCTTCTATTCTATACTTTCTGTTTTCAATAGGAATTGATGTTGTATTTTGTCAAAGGCTTTTTCAGCATCTATTGAGATAATCATGTGGTTTTTGTTGGTTTGCTTGTTGATATGGTCAATTATGTAAATGATTTTCCTCATGTTGAACCATTCTTGCATTTCTGGTATTAATCCCGCCTGATCATAACAAATAACCCTTGTGATCACTTGCTGGAGTCTTTTTGCTAGTAGTCTAAGATTTTTGCATCTATGTTCATTAAGGAGATTAGTCTGTAGTTTTCTTTCTCTGTTTTTGATCTACCTGGCTGTAAGAACCATCAGTATCATAAAAGGAGTTTGGTAGAATTACTTCTTTGCTTATTATGTCAAATAGTTTGTATAGTATTGAAATTAGTTTTTCTTTGAAGGTTTGATAGAATTCACTTGTGTATCTATCTGGTCCTGGGAATTTTTTCTTAGGGAGTTCTTTGATGGCTTGTTCAATTTCTTTTTCTGATATGGGATTATTTTAGTATTTTATTTCTTCTACTGTTAATCTAGGCAATTTATATTTTTGTAAATATTCATCCATCTCACCTAGATTGCTATATTTATTGCTATATAATTGCACAAAATAGTTTTTGATGATTGCCTTGATTTCCTCTTCATTAGAGGTGATGTTACCCTTTTCATCTTTGATACTAATTATTTGGTTGTCTTCTTTCCTTTTTTAATTAGATTAACCAGTACTTTGTCAATTTTGTTTGTTTTTTTCAAAGTAGCAGGTTTTAGTCTTATTTATTAATTCTATAGTTCTTTTACTTTCAATTTTATTGATTTTTCCTTTAATTTTTATAATTTCTAATTTGGTCTTTAGCTAGGGATTTTTAATTTGTTCCCTTTCTAGTTTTTTAATTTGCATGCCCAATTCATTGATCTTTGCCCTCTCTAATTTGTTAATACATGCACTCAAGGATATAAATTTCCCCCTGAGTACTACCTTAGCTGTATCCCAGATAGTTTGGTAGTATGTCTCATCATTGTCATTGTCTTCAATGAAATTGTTGATTGTGTCTATGATTTTTCTTTAACTAACTGGTTTTGGAGAATCATATTATATGATTTCCAATTAGTTTTTGATTTGCCTGTCCATGTGTCCTTACTAATTATTATTTTTTTTAATTATAATCTGAGAATTTACATTTATTATTTCTGCTCTTTTGCATTTATTTTCAATGTTTCTATGCCCTATTACATGGTCAATCTTTGTGAATGTACCATGTGCAGCTGAAAAGAAGGTGTATTCC
Organism: Gracilinanus agilis; assembly: GCF_016433145.1. Classification (NCBI taxonomy): domain Eukaryota; kingdom Metazoa; phylum Chordata; class Mammalia; order Didelphimorphia; family Didelphidae; genus Gracilinanus; species Gracilinanus agilis. The sequence continues at coordinate 324,470,015 of NC_058130.1, forward strand.
TTTTTGTCCCTATTTATTTTTCTCCACATAGCTATTAAATCTAATTTTTTTAGGATTTCATTCACCTCTCTTATCTCTTTCTTATTTATTATTTGGTTTGATTTATCTAGATCTGAAAGAGGCATATTTAGATCTCCCACAAATACGGTTTTACTATCTATTTCCTTCTTGAGCTCTGCCATTTTCTCCTTTAGGAATTTGGATGCTATACCATTTGGGGCATACATGTTGAATACTGTCATTTCCTCATTGTCTATACTGCCTTTTAATCAGGATGTAATGACCTTCCCTGTGTCTTTTACTCATATCTATTTTTACTTTGGCTTTGTCAGAAATCATGATCTCCACTCCTGCCTTCTTTTTCTCATTTGATGCCCAAAAGATTTTGCTCCAGCCCTTGAACTTAAACCTGTGTATGTCCACCCACCTCATATGTGTTTCTTATAGACAATATGTGGTAGGATTTTGGTTTCTAATCCACTCTGCCATTTACTTCTGTTTTATGGGCAAGTTCATCTCTTTCACATTCAGAGTTATAATTATCAGTTGTGTATTCCCCAACATTTTGGTATCCTCTCCTCGTTCTACTCCTTCTTTTTAAGCTATTTCCTTTTAAAGCAGTGGTTTGTTTTAGAACAGTCCCCCTTGTCCACTCCCTTGTTTTACTTTCTACCCTCTCCCTTATTATTCATTGCTTTTTATTTTTTTAAGGTCTAATGAATTCCCTCCCCCTACCCTCCCCTCCCTTTTTTGACCTCCCTACTCCGCTGTTCCTCTTGTTTAATCCCTTCTGACTTTCTCAGTAGCATTAGATAGAATTCTATATTCCAATGGATATAGCTACTCTTCCCTCTCAGGGTTAATTCCACTGAGAGTAAGGTTTAAATATTACCTCTTAATGCTCTCTTCCTCTCCTTCTTATAATAATATTCATCCCTTCCCCTTCCCATTCTCTCTTTGTGTGGTATAGAATATCCTATTTTTCTTATTCGTTCAAGTTTCTCTTGGTGGCATCTACTATTCACCCCCCCCCCCTCTTTTTTTCCCTGCCCCTTCATATCTTAGACCATTTAGTGCTCCAATCTCTCTCCCTATGAATAATTCTTCTAATTATTATAATAGTGAATACAGTTTTGAAAATTACAAATAACATTTCTCCATAAAGGAATACAAGTAATTTGTTCTTATTATTTGATCCCTTAAAGAGGCAAATTTAAAAATAACAGCTTTCTTTCTTTCCCCTCTGTTTTTTACTTACCATTTCATGTTACTCTATGTTTTAGTGGTTGGATATTGAACTTTCCATTTAGTCCTGGTCTTTTCTGTGCAAATACTTGGAAATATTCTATCTTGTTGAATGCCCAAACTTTTCCCTGGAAGTACACAGTCAATATTGATGGGTAGGTAATCCTTGGCTGTAGATCCAGTTCTATTGCCTTTCTGAATATCATTTTCCAAGCCTTGCAGTCTTTTAGTGTGGAGGCTGCCAGATCCTGTGTGATCTTGATTGGTGTTCCTTGATATCTGAATTGTCTCTTTCTGGCTTCTTGTAAAATTTTGTCTTTTACTTGGAAGCTCTTGAATTTGGCTATTATATTCCTGGGTGTTTTCTTTTCAGGGTCTAGTGTCGAGGGTGATCTATCGATCCTTTCAAAGTCTATATTGCCCTCTTGTGGAACTTCAGGGCAGTTTTTCTGAATAATTTCTTTTACTATGAAGTCAAAATTAATTAATTTCTGCTTTTTCAGGAAGACCAATGATTCTCAAATTGTTTTTTCTACACCTGTTTTCTTGATCTTTCAATTTATCAGTGAGACAGTTCATGTTTCCTTATATTTTATCAGTCTTTTGAGTTTGCTTTATTTTTTCTTGTGTCTTGAGAGATCATTGCCTTCTACTTGCCCAATTCTGGTCTTTAGAGACTAGTTTTCTGTAATAATCTCATGATTTTTCTTTTTGGTTTGGTCTATCCTATTTTCAAGGTGTTTAATTTTGATTTCCAATTGGGAGTTTCTGTCTTCTAACCTGTTAATTTCCTTTTGAGTTATTTCCCACTTCTCTCATCAAATCTCTTCCATCTTTCTCATCATCTCAGATTTGAACTTTTCAAGAGCTTATGACCAATTTTCATTTTTTGGGGAAGTTTTGGATGTGATTACTTATTTGTTCTTATCTGCTGTTTGCTCTGTTGTCTGGATTTTTTCTGTGTAAAAGTTGTTGAGTGTTAAAGATTTCTCCTTGCTTTTTCTCTTTTGATATTCTTATGCCTGGCTTTCCATTATTATTATTTCTTTCTCAGTTAGAAGTTTGGGTGAGGCAGACAGGCTCTCTGACTATGGAGAAGTGGAGCAGCTTTTGCCTGAGTCAGAGAGCTAAGAGCCCTCTCAACTTTATCCTTGTGGCCACAGTCAGTCTGCTCTCTATAGACTCCTGAGGTCTCAAGTCTAGTTGTTCTCAGGGTCGAGCCTCCTGGTGGTCCTGTTCTTACTCCTCTGCCTGAATGAAGCTCCTTTTGCAGTTTCAGGGTGCTGCTTCCACAGTCATGCACTCCTCTGCACTGGGTTCCCACCCAAGCTCTGTGCCTGTGCTTAGAGGCCACATCCATGCCTGCATCCCCACCTGCATCTGTGCCTGCGTCCCCACCTGAGTCCTTACCAATGTCCATGCCTGTAATCAAGGTCTGTGTTCAAAGTCCCATTTTTTAGCCTCTTGGGGGTCTTAAGTCTTGCTGTTCTCAGGAGTAAGCCCTGGTGATAGCAGGTAGTTGTCAAGAACTTAATGAATGCCCCAACTCTTGTGAGCTGGCTTTGGCCCTTTAGATGGTGTGGGGGGAGAGGGTTGCTCAGCTTGTGCTTTAGTGAGAGCTATTTCACCCCCTTATAGCATGGAAATGCCCCAATCGCCCGTACTTTCAAAACTGAGCTGTGTTGTGGAGTCCCTTTGTTCATCTGGGTTTGTTTTTATGTCTTCTTGTGTGTGTAAAGAGAGGTTAAGCAGCTGCTTTTTAATTTGCCACCATCTTAACCCAGAACTAAAAACCTTTTAAACAATGTGTTGTTGTTATCATTCCATCATTTCAATCCAGTCTATCTGTCCATGATCCTATTTGTTTTTGTTTTTGACAAAAATATTGGAGTGATTTGTGATTTCTTTTTCCAGCTCATTTTATAAATAAATAACTAAGGCAAACAGAGTTAAGTGACTTGCATGTTCATGTGACTAGAAAGTATCTGAGATCAGATTTGAAATCTTCCTGACTCTAGGCCTTGCACCTCTGTGAAGTAAAATACCTCCATCCCACAGAACAGGTGGGTGTTGCAAAGTGATGTGTGAAAAGCTGGCATTTCCTGGCATCTATGTTGGTATGAGTGACAATGTGGCAGAACAAGCATCAAAGTGGGCATCCCTAGTGAATGGGGAAGAACCAGTGGAAAATATCACCATGGGAGGGCAGAAGGCATTATGTGCCAGCTTATCATGGCCTTTGATCTATGGGGAGCCAGGAGACAGGACTTTAACCAGTGAAGTGAAAAATCATTTCTAGTTAGGCTGAAATCTCTCTGTCTCTGTCTCTGTCTCTGTCTGTCTGTCTGTCAGTCTTTCTCTTTACTAATAAATGCTTATAATTTGTGCTGAGCCTCCAGACCACCTTTTATTTATTACCTATTGACCACTGAACCACCTCTGCCCTTATGACTTTGGTAGACACACCTTATCAATGTCCTCTGACCTGGGTACTTCTCTGAAAGGAGGGCAAAATGACGAGCTCCTTCCAAGAACTCCACTTAAGAAGGGCTCCCTGGTCAGCCCTCACTTCATTTCCCACCTGGTTGTACTTTTTAAAGATTTTTCCATCATATTCCCATTCCAGGTACTGCCATGGTCTTTGCCTCTTCTTTTTTGCATGCTGTTAGATCCTCATTAGATTTTAAGTTCCTTGAATGAGGAACTTAAAAAAAAACTTATATCCTTGCTATTTAGCATATGCCAGGGAAATAAGATTAGACATTTAATAAACATTTGTTGATTACCTGAATATTTCACATATGTGGCTCTTAGTGTATTTAACTATTGGTTGTTTGGTTTCTACCATTTGGAGGTACCAAATAGTTTTTCAGGTTGTTATTGATCATTGAAATGTATCCTTGGTTGCAGTCATGTCAGAGTTGCAATTTGCATCACTGAATAACATCAGCATCAGTAAGATAATAGGTTCACTTAAGATTTTGAGTATTAATTCTGTATTCATCTGACCAATACAACAGTCAATTAAATAGTTTATATGTGAAAGGAACTGTGTTTGATATTGGGGATACAAAAAATAAACTTGATAAGCCTCTTCCAAGAGAATCCAACCAGAAAGTTCTTTGCTTATTTTTGTACTTTCTAATTATTCCACTTGAATAAAAAGCAGTTCCTTATTGTATTAATAAATTGTAGATGACCATAAAATCTTATTGCATTCTGTGTTAGAAATATCACAAAATCAGGTTGGATAAATTTTCATAACATTAAGCAATGAAATAGAAAATTTAAAATACCAGCATTTGACAATCCTTTATAGATCAGAGGATCATGGATTTAGAGATAGAAGGGACCCCAGAGTTCTCTAACACTCTCTTTTTATACACACAGAAATTGAGTCGCAAGAAGATTAAGGTGCTTTCTCCCTCCAGGTACACATGAAGTAATAATCAGAATGTCTTTGAACCCAGGTTCTCAGATTCCAGAGTCAGTTCTCATTCCCATTCAATAACTTTTGAAGAATAAGGCTTAACTAGTAAAAAGTAAGCTCAGCTTGAGGATGTGTTTTTTTTTAAGTTAATTAATTATCAGCTTATCCTTTACTTAGTTTAACTGTGGTTTCTGTGATACAGACTACATGAAATCTGTTTGATCATTTGTGTCTAAATTTATCTGTTAGGAGAAAGTATTTTTTAAGATTTAAAAGTATTTTGTAGCATAGTATGTAATGGTATAAAGACAATGCTAATAATTTTTATTTCTTTAAAATTTCTCATTAAAGATAAGACTTATAGTAATAGGCAGTTGAAGGAAAGAAATACAAATAAAAGGAATTGTGATGTGTGGCAGACTGAAAGATAAAAGATTTTGCTGGAGTGCAAGGGACAGAATATTCAGAGGTTTGGACTCTCAAAATTTTGAGAGAGGTTTTTGAGGGAGGTTAATGGTTAGCCTGAGAAGGAGAGTTTTGAAGCAGTGAGAGAAGACACAGCTTCAGGACTGTGCTCTCCCTCTGATCCAGCTTGTTATTCTTGCTGACACCTTATTTTTTTGTTCCTGTCTTTCCCTGTGAGATTCCAACCAACCTCTGAGAGAAGACTTGGGGGAAGCAGTGAGAAATCACAGCTTCTTGAAGTCCCTCTCCTCTGACCTGGCTTTTAGAGTGTCCTATGTACTTTGTTTGGATCCTGTTCAACCTACTGTTATTCCTGCCACCATCTCCTGATCTGAAGGAACTCTATTTATCTACTTGGATGAGAGAAACCAAGTTTTAGTGATCTGACCTGCTAAGTTTCCTCTGGGGGCTCAGCTTGTAGTGTTTGGTGATTAGATCACTGTGGTCACTTATCCTAATCCAGCAACTTGCTCTATTCACTGACAAAAACTATTTGGAGTGGTTATAGAGTTAAATAGCAAGAATTATGGAGTTTTTTGGGAAATTTAGATAAAGAGGTAGGGAGAGTAGCTCCAACTCTGTTGCAGACTGAAGAGACCTTTGCAGGTCAGTGAACTCTGGGATAAGTATAGTTGTTATTAGCCTAGGAAAAACCCCTAGCCCTCCATTGTCATCCTATCCTGGTTATTCACTTTATTAAACCTGTTGTTACCAAGATCAAGATAGTCAGATTGTGTTTGTAAGATTGCCAGGGCTGCGAGTAGCCATTTTGTTCTCTGGACCACTGAGGATACCATATCTATAGACTTGAGTTCTACTAAACTTTCCAGTCAGAATAACCCACATCTTTCACAGTCCATGATATAATGGATAGAGTACAAACTGAGTCAGGAAGACTGATTTCAAATCTGACTTGGGATATTTTGTTGAGTAATCATGAGCAATTCATTTCACCTATTTACTTCATTTTTCTTATATAATAAATGAGGAATAAAAATAATGCTTATCAACTTTGGGTATTAAGAGATTATGAGGATACAAAGAGATTATGTAAAAATGCTTTTCAAATCTTAAATACTATTATTATCATTGATTATACTATTTTTCTGTAGTTAGCAAAGGGGTATTGGGCACAATATATTTACAGAATCTATGTTCTGTTATGGATATTCAAAATGACATGAGCTCAGACAGATATATATATATATATATATATATATATATATATGTGTGTGTGTGTGTGTGTGTGTGTGTGTGTGTGTGTGTGTATTCATGTTTTTATGTGTGGTAAATAAATCAATGAACCATTCAAGGCAATGCAAAAGGAAGTATAAGTTGTATGTTAGGCAGAATCAAATATGGACATATCAGTAAGAAGAGTTTAAAGTTTAAGCAGTTACTCCAATTGTTGTTGGAAATGTTGTTAAATTCAAAAAATTCTTAATTAGTGCCTAGAATAGGCAGACAACTGTGTTAAGTACTTTTGAAAAGTGCCTTTTCATTTGTTCAGAGAAAATTCACTTTTATTTAACAATATATTTTTGTAAACCATGTTATCAGTTAGATTGTTAAGTAGTTGTTTAATGAACAAAATACTGAAAAACAGGGTCTTCCTTTAGATAAGAATATTATTAATAACAGTCCTCAAATTGTAGCACAAACAAGTATCTTAACTCCTGATTTTGCTCATTTTTTTCTAGAAGTCTAGCCATTTCTCAAATTTGTTGGCATGCAACTGATTAAGGTGGTTATTGATGATTTTCATTATTTATTCCTTTATCATTATTAATTCAATGTATTCAATTCTTATTTTAGGATTCTAGTTTTCCTTTCTTTAATGAAATTAACCAGTGACTTCTAGATTTGGTTAGCTTCTTTAAAAAAATCTGGATTTTCTTTATCAATGAAAAGACTTTAGTTCTTACTTTTCAATCACTTTTTACTTTCATTTCAAATTTTCTTTTTTGTGGTTGTTTTTGAATTATTTTATTGTTCACCTATTTTTAAAGTTCTATACTTACTTCTTTAATCCTTTTTTTAAAAAAAAGAATATTACTTTAGAGGTCATATCAGTTCAATCTGATCAATTAGAATAAAGCATGACTGCCATACTCATTCCAAGATCATGTCTTCTCTTCTTGATTTTTAATGAATATGATTTGGTAAGGATGAAGACACTGTTTGAAACTTCTTTTGCATCTCACAATGGCGCATGAGGCCATGTCTATTATTATATCATTAAAATGATTAAGGGCAAATTCAGGGCCTGTTATTTGGTATTTGCTCATTCATTTCTCATTGAGGTCAAATAAGCAAGTAATTCTCTGGTTAAGAATCAGAGGACTCAGTCTATTGTGGTTTCAAGCTACTCTGTAATGGATTTATAAAAGGGAGTTGAGACATGGAGAAATCCAGTCTGAGATTCACTTTTCCCTCCTGAAAGATGGAACCTACCCACAGGTGCCTATTCTGATAACCTATACAGATCTAGAGATAGTAGTAATGTAGAGGTGATGGTAAGGCATTTTGAACTATAAGGTGGCAATGGTAATGGTTTAGTAGAAATAGTTCCAGGACCTTGAGTTCCTAGGTGTTTTAAAAAAACAACCATTTTTTAAAGGGTTCAATAGATGCCAAACATAAACATAGTACACCTAGTTAGATATTCCATCGGAAGCTCTATCAAATCTTATTCTTTTCTTTCTGCTCAAGAGTCTATTCCTATTCATAATTCCTTTATTTTTCTTTCTGTTAAAGATAGTATTGCATAGTTTTAATGGGCTGTTGACCTTTGGAGCCAGAAGATCTAGAGTAATATCCCCTTTATGAGCTTTCCTATATATGTGAACAAGGAAAAGTCAGTTAACCTTCCCAAAGATCCTCAGGCAGCACTTTAGTATTTATCCACTAAAGTATAGATAAGTTTCAACTTGCATTATTCAAAGGACTATTTCACATATTTACTTTAACTTTTTTATGTTTGTCTAACTCTAAAAGAGGAAATTTAAAGTCATCTTCAATTGTCTTACTGTCAACATCCTTTCCCATTTTGATGAGCTCTTCTTTTAAATATTTTCCTTTAAATATGATTTGATATATATGTTTATGACAAAATTGCCTCATTTAAAGTGTCTTTAAGCATTGTGCAGCTTTTTTATTTCTCACTATTGTCTACAATATCGCTAATATTCATTAGCCATTGATACTGATAATGATAATAGGAAATAGGGTAGGGCTTATAGCTGAGAGACTAGTAGGTTTTTGTTATATCACAGGTGTCAAATGATAAAGAACTGAATGAAGATGGTTGAACTGTCAAAATGTAAGCTGATATACCAGGTATGTTACACAAAGATAGAATCATTATGAATTGAAAGCTGATTGAATATAGGGAGAAGGAAAGATTGGGGAGTTGAAGATGACACCTACATTTAGAGCCTAGATGACTGAGAGGATGGTGATACTCTTAATGATAATACAGAAGTTAGGAAGAAGACGTTTGGGAGGATTCAATTTTGGATAAGTTTAATTTCATATGTCTATAAGATATTCAGATCTAAATATCCAATAGGCAGCTGGAGATGTTAAGATTAAAATTCTCTGGAGACTGTATCTTAATTTATATGTATCTATTAAATAATTTTAAAAGTGCTATGCTACTTCTAATATAATAAGTCAGAAAAAAAGGGCAACACCCACATGTGGCTGGCTGTTTCCTTCACAAACCTCCTCCGTTAGCCAATACTTGCCCACACTGGCACCAGTGTTCATCTAGCTGCCTCTTCTTACAGTGATTCTAAGGCAAAAAAGAGCTCCTTCCTTTCCCCAGTCCAATTTCATGCTCTTTGTCATGCCATGACATTTTCCCGAGATCTGATTTGGCAGTCTCCAAAGGGTCTTCTGGATGCTAGAAGTCATGTGTCAAGAGAGGCAAGTATCTTCTAGGTGCCCCAGATCCACAGTGCCTCTGGAAACCCCCCTCCTAGAGTGTGTATGATTCCCTCTTATCTTAAGTAATTTGTTCATAGATAAAGTTTCTTAATTTGGTCAAAGGGTAGGGTTGAATTAGTGGCTAACTCAATTAGTTAATGGGCTATTTTCGAACTCAATATGAAAATTTCCCTTAAAATCCAAGACTAATATAAGGGTACCAAAAGAAAGAAAAGGGGTGCAAACTAGTGTTAAATTCTCATAGAGATGTAAGACTAGAGATCTCAGAAAAGTGGATAGAGAGGGCAGCTGGGTTGCCTAGTGGGTTTAGAGCCAGGCCCAGAGACCTGTGTTCAAATGTGGCCTCAGACACTTCCTAGTTGTGTGATCCTGGGCTAGTAACTCACAGAGTAGTTAAGTATAGGGTACTTTTGGGTGAGAGTTCCCTAGGAGATGGGATCAAGGAGATAATGGTGCTTGAGTTGCATTTTAAAATAAGACAGTGACTCTGTGAAGAAGTGTATTCCAGTCAAGGGGGATTGCCAACAAAAAAGCACAAAAACTATAGTTAGTCTCTTAGGTAAACACTTTGATGGGATGTCATAAAAATGTAAAAAATGCCAAACATTGATAGTCTATAATAAATATTATACCCACTAAATATACTTCAACAATAATGAGCAATTCACTATTTGAAAATCAAATATTGAAAGTTGTAGAATGAGGCCAGGGAGTTAACAGTCTGGAAAGAGTAATGAGCATCATTTTCCCACTTCATTTGACATTATTGGAAAACATAAATAAATGTATCAGTTCAGGATTGTAACCACAAACTGACCAGTGAAATTAGCTCATAGATGTGAAGCTTTTTTCAAAATGAAATTATTGGTTAGAAAAGTTTAAAGCTTGGGAATCCTATTATCATTTCCAAGTAAATTTATAAAGCCTTACAAGGGTCCCAGTATTCATTCCTACCTCTTATTTCTTTTAAATCTTACAGTCCATCTCACACAATGGATGAATAAGCCTCTCCTAAATACAACTACATTTTAATTTCAGGAGTTTATTATTAAGTTTTGAAATACGAATGCAACTTAGAGATTACATAAATGGAGGGATGCTTTAAAATTATCATATGTTATGGTCTATGCTGCCTAAATATGGCATATCTCTTTATAAGTATCTCTAATAAGGTATATCATCCTTCTTTTTATGCAAAAGCAAACTATAGAATAATTTTTATCAGAAGTTACAATAATTGATGGAATTATGCTTATTTTTAGGGGGTAATTAAAAATAAATTCCTTTTCATTTAGTATTCTGGTATGTTGTATTTCCTGTTGCTCAATGCATTTTAGAGATAGGATACAACTGACTGGGCCCTATTAAATATTTACACTTCCTTAAACTGTAGGTAAAGGAATTTCAGTCAATGTTAAACTATTTCTTTTTCAGGGTAAATACCTCCCATTCTATCCTGTTTGAGAAACTCTAGGGCTATGATGGCGAATTTTGGCAAACATGCCAAAAAGGGCACACAGAGCTCTCTCTGTGGACATGTAAACCATCACCCACCAGAATTCTTTACTAGAAAGGCAAAGGGACTTAGGGGAGCTTCTCCATTTCCCGTCTCCACTGCACTGAAGAGATTTTCTCACTTCACACACCCCTCTGCTGAGCAGCCCAATGAGAGGGCTTCTTTCCCTTGTTTTGAGTAAGGGGGCAGGGTGGGACATGGTACCCAGGTCTCTGGCAGGACATGGAATGGCATGTGATCTCTAAAAGTTTCACTGTAATTGCTGTAGGACATCAGAGTTTATCTTTCTAGTTCTTCTTTGCATTATATCCTTTCATCTTTCAATCTCATAACACTTATTTTAAATGCCCAATACTACTTCTGATTCTTTCAGTTTAGTTTTCTTCATGCACCATTTCTTCTTCCTTCATTTCTGATAAACTAAAATGAAGAGAAACTCCTTCAGGCTTATAATCTATTCCTCTAACAGAAAGATCAATTTGCATTTAATAGTCTCTTTTAAGGTGGTTGACCAGTTCTCTTTTGCCTACAGAACAACAGGCCTTATGTATACACAGATACAAGAAAATTTGCTCCAAGGCCCTGACTCAGCAGTATAAGTGCTCATGGAGACTCAGAGAAACTCACTCAAATGTACAGAAAAGAAAAGAATTCTTAAATAGCTATGGGTCATAGAGATTCTCTATGGTAAAAAATCTGAGATATTCACATACCTATCTAATAACATCAGGCAAATAGTTAATGTTCTCAGTATACCAAAATGAGAAGACCAGCCTAGATTAATACAACAAAAAAGTTGCTTATTTACACATATATAGATCTTGGATAATATCTATAGATCTTACAGAAAATGAGTGAATGAAAAAATCAATCTTAGCTTCCTGAGAAAAACTGCTTCACCACTGAGAAAATTTCTACCCATGCCTTTGTTTTTGCTTATATTGTAGGGTAGCACTAGACATTTGGGCACTGCTTATCTTCAACAGCATGAAAGAGTGCTAACCTTAACACACTTTCAAGGACTGTACTATTTCCCATAAACCAGTGATGGGCAAACTACGGCCTGAAGGCCAGAAGGCCCCCTGAAATATTCTATCAGGCCGCAACATTATTCCTAATCTGACAAATACAATGAGTAGGATACAATACAATGAAACTTTGAAGAGTTGCCTTAGAAACAGACTGACAGATGATCATTTCCTTTTTTTTGGCCCCCTCTTTAAAAAGTTTGCCAGTCACTGCAACCATCTTAGGAATGGCTTTCTCTGTATCCCTCAATAGGGTAATCAATAATCTCTATGAACTGTGTATCTCATTCATTCTTCTAGGACTGGAAAATAGAATGTCTAGCACTTTTTAATACTCATAAACCTATCTTTTGGTTGTTAGCACCTGAGATATAACTGACTTTAGAAGGTTTTGTGAGAAGACCTTCATCCTTATTTCACAGATCTATACCTCTTCTTCATCATATTTTCCCACTACACATTGGTCTTGATGCCCGTCTGACTCTCATTTTTCTTTTTCTTGACATTTTTCTTAACTCTTCAGTCACTTAAGCTCACTTAAACTCTGTTTCCTCACATGTAAAACAAGGTAGTTTTTGACTATGTGACTTTAAAGAGCCCTTCCAGCTGCATAGTTCTACAGATTTCAAGATCTGTTGTCATCTCAAATTAGCTAGACCATCAAAGTATGGTCCTTGAGTGTTCTTACCTTCTTCTCTTTAAGGGTAGTAAGCTTGGTTTTCTAACTGATATAATCAGTGAGTACTTTAGGTTAGAAGCCAGTTAGATTTAGATATGAAAATTTTCACGCCACCTGAATAATTAGTTTGGTAGTTAAACTGCCTGGTTATCAAGATAAACTATAGCCCTTTTGAGATTGTACTGGAGCTCTTTCTCCTTCTCCCTCTGCACTATTCCTAAATTAGTTTCTGAGACTATTCACTGCTTAGCTCTTGGTTTTCACATTGTTGGTGAGATGAAGTGAGACATAGAAGTGCTTCTTATTGCTAGCATTTTTTTTTCCTAAATGCACTTTGTTATTTCCCTAATCATGTTTCATGCTATTGGTGACAGAATTTTTCTATGAATTTGGAATTCACTTTTAATATCATAGCTTCCTTCCAGAGCATTAACAATTACTCCTAACCTTAAACTTACATCGATCTATTTTATTGATATCAATGCCATTTGGAACAAAATAAAATTCTTATTAAAATTCAAGTATTATAACATGTCACTCTTTTCTTTCTTTCATGTGCAGAGAATGCTATAATGGAAGGAAAAATTACCAGACTTAATTTTCTCTTGATAAAGGTGTATGGATTGCTATTCATTGGCTTATGCCCCTCTAGCTGATTACAAATTGATTGTGACATGATTATTTTGGTATCTTCCAGGCATTGATGCTGTTGACTGGTCTAAAAATCACCATTCTTACTTTTAAAAAGAAGATGGAGACAACATTCTTTTACAGTTTTAGGGGGATTTATTTCCCCTCCCTTATGGCATGATGATTTCTTAATAACAATTGCTAGTTTTTTAAAATATAATTAGCCAATTGCTTAAGGACCCAAGGATGCCAATTATCTGGCTCAGCTGACTTAAGCAGAGAGAGATTATAAAGTACCCTTCAACTATTTCCTCCCCTCTTCTAATTTACTCTATTGCAAGTAGTGTTTGCCTCAGTTGTCTGACTGTGTTTGAACTGTTTTTTTTTCTTTTAGAATCAGAGTTAGAAAAAAAGTTTAAAACAACTGCATAGTTCTTCCTTATCATTTTGCTGCAATATCTTCTGTGTCATATAACTGAATAATGTTTTCCTTTTATCTTACATGGCTTCTATAAGGGTAATTTCTTTATTTGGCCTTCCTTATCTTTTTTTGAGGGGAAGACATTTCTTTGCAAACCTACTTGATGATCTGTTCTGATATTCTGCTTTTCATATATTTCACATTTAGATTCCACATTTTGATACATTTTGGATAATTAAATCAATTTTATTTCATACTTCCTTTAAAGTACTATTTTTGAATTCTTAGTTAATTATTCATCTTTGGTAAAAAAAAAATGAAGACATTGTAAGAAAAGAAAACAAAACAAAAGAAAAAAAGAACACCTTCTCAGAACTGTTCATATTCCCTCTCCCCTTACCAAATATTTGATTTGGCAAATCTGATTATTTTTATCATGTTCTTGGCTGAGTTCCTTACACTAAATTAATTTTTTTAATGTTTCATTTCCAAATTCTCTCTTTCTCCTTTCCCCTTTCTCAAATATCTAGATCCAAAAATATGATGCCAATTTTACATATGAAGTTAAACAAAACATGTTTCCACATTAGCAATGCTGTGAAAAAATAAAAGTAAAGTTGAAAAATGCTTTAATCTGTAAGTAATTTTTAAAAAAAATCACTCCTATCCTATTCTTTACCTTGTCAGTTAGAAGTATATTAATTTTCTGCAATGTTATAACTGTTTAACTATTTTCCCTTCATCTCTTTTTCATCCTGATATTGCCATTTCCTATTTTTTTCATGCTAGAATATTGTGTTTATTCTGGCTGCCTGATTCCACACTTTGTCTTTTTTGTCCCCTCTAAACTCTTTTCTCTCTAAAGCCTAATCTGCTGTCACATGTATTATTCCACATATCTCACTTATTATGGTGGGAGTCATAAGTGCAATCCCAAGTTTAGACTACTGAAATTTTATCTACTTCCTTTGAAAATATAGCTCTCAGGTTGAAGTTATGAAGAGAAAGGGATAGAAATATATAAAAAGAGAAAGTAGTTTTATGCATAGCATGAGAGAGTAAATGAAGCTTTAGGGATGCTTCTTGCAATTTGAGTTGCTAAGGAAACCATTTGTATCCCATTTCTGTTTTTCTCAACTGTCTGCTTGAGGCTTAAGATTTTAGCTTTGTTCTGCCACAGATATTGTACCTTTTTTCTAATTCTTCATCCTTTATTCTCTATATATATGTAAATTTTATAGTATTTTGTTTTCTCATAGCTCTCTTTGGAGATGTGATAGTAGTGGCTTTTCAAATAGGGGAGATTGAAAGAGGTGAAGTCTGTTTTTCAATGGCTTTAGTCCCTAATTCAGTTCAGAGTAGGAGCTTAATAAATAATTGCTGAATTGAATCATATTTAGTCATTTGATTATGTGCATAATTAATGGATATGTTCTCTAGCATGCTTCTTTTTTTATGGTTTGTTATCTATGCTCAGAAAATCATTGCTCAATGTTTGGTTATTCTATCTGTTATCTTTTTATTCATCCAAAATACTATTGAATTGTATAGAATAGGAGCAGGGACTAGACCTATGACATCATTAGTATGGGCAATACACAGGAGAAGAAGCATACCCTATCAATGTGGTGAGTGCCTTCTCTGAAGCTTAATGTCTTATAGAATTGCCTTTTGCACTGAGGTTAAATTACTTTCCCCAGGTTTCAGAATATTTGTTAGAGTAAAAACATGAATTCAGGACTTCCTGGTTCAAAGAAAAGCTATTTTTTTTTCATATCACCCTGGCATAATTAGCTTTCAAAATGTTAGAATACTTAATTTTCAACTTAGTTTTATTTCACACTTAATTTCTGTTTTTCATTTAGGGCTCCAGTGAAACTCTCTTGATTCTCCACTTATTCCAATAGTAAGATTCAACTTTTTCTTTTCTTTCCAATTTCTATAGACCATCACTTTTTTCTTCATAAGAAGATCCTGTTCATTACATTTATGTAACTCCCTTTGGTCAAAATCATTATTAACTCTATTACTAACACTAAACTTATTTTAAACTATGCTATGCTACATTAACTCCGCCAAGGATGGTCCCAAGCCTGGATGAAAAAGGAGGAGGGTTGGGCGCGGGGCTAGCAACCTCACCCCATAAAAAATCTCACTTGCTACAGAAACGCCAACCTCATTAAACCAACAAAACCAACAACCGCCTAGTCTGGAAGATTGCTCTCCAACAGAGTCCATGACTCGTGCTGGTGAAAGCCTTTGGGAAGCCAGTTCGTTGATAAATCTTCTGACGACGAAGGCAAAAACCAGAATAGCGACATGGAACGTAAGAACCTTATACGAAAGCGGGAAACTTGCTCAAGTAGCAAACGAAATGAAAAGAAATGACATCAGGGTCTTTCGAGGAGATTCTGAATTGACTGCCCCCACCAACTGTTCCGGACATACCGCCAGCCACTGAACTACTTCAGGTGAACACAGGCCCACCTACCAAAGCTGAGATCGTAAAAGCCATTAAGACCATGAAAAATGGCAAGGCTGAAGGTCCAGACGGCATTCCCCCTGAGGCACTCAAGGCAGATCCAGAAATGACAGCGGAGATGCTACAGCCCCTCCTATAGAAGATCTGGGAACAGGAACAAGTCCCGACAGACTGGAAGCTAGGCTACCTGGTGAAGCTACCCAAGAAAGGTGACCTATCCCAATGCATCAATTGGCGAGGAATCATGCTTTTATCCGCTCCCAGCAAAATCCTGACTAGAGTAATCCTAGAAAGACTGAAGGAGGCCTTGGACAAGAAACTGAGAACAGAACAAACAGGGTTTCGCCAGCACAGATTGTGCACTGACCACATCGTTACCTTACGAATCATCATCAAACAGTCCATCAAATGGCAGTCCCCCCTCTACATGACTTTCGTGGATTTCGAGAAGGCATTTGACAACGTGGACAGGAACATCATCTGGAGATTGATGCAGCACTATGGGATTCCCCTGAAGCTCATCAACATTATTCAGCGACTATACGAAGACTCTACCTGCCAGGTCATCCACAATGGGAAACTGATGGCTCCCCTCACAGTGAAGACCGGAGTGAAGCAAGGTTGCATGCTCTCGCCCCTTATCTTCTTGATGGTTATAGACTGGATCATGAGAAGAACTACCAAGGACAACAACACGGGCATTCAATGGACTCTTACCAAGCAGCTAGAGGACCTTGACTTCGCGGATGACATCTGTCTCCTTTCTCACAAGCAACAGGATGTGCAATCCAAACTTGCACGTCTCTCTGAAGAAGCGGAGAAGACTGGTCTGAAGATCAACAAGAAGACCGAGGTGATCACAGTCAACAGCAGAAAGGACCTGCTAATCCAACTACAGGGAGAAAACATCAAGGAGGCAGACCACTTCACCTATTTGGGTAGCATAGTCAGTAAGGGCGGCGGGGCAGATGAGGACATCAGAAGCCGAATCAACAAAGCCAGACATGTATTTAACACCTTGCGGTCTGTCTGGACCTCCAGAGCACTGTCCTTCATCACTAAGCTCCGAATCTTCAACACCAACGTAAAGGCCGTCCTCCTATATGGATCAGAAAGCTGGAGAGTGACGAGCGCTAACAACAATAAACTCCAGGTCTTTGTTAACAGATGCCTACGTCACATCTTGAACATCAGATGGCCTGAAAAGATTTCCAATACCAGACTCTGGGAAAGAACAATTCAGTATCCCATCAGTCAGGACGTAAAGAAACGAAAGTGGAGATGGATAGGACATACACTATGAAAACCGGAGGACAACGTTGCCAGACAAGCACTGAGCTGGAATCCACCAGGGAGGAGGAAAGTTGGAAGGCCAAAACAGACCTTCTGAAGATCTGCCGAAAACGAAACAAAGGCCGTTGGAATGACATGGGCCCAGCTGGGGGAAGTTGCCCAGAACAGAGTCCGTTGGCATGAGATGGTTGCAGCCCTATGCTCCTCTGGGAGCCAACAGGAATAACACAACACTATGTTACATTATTCTATGCTAAAGATAGAGAAAGAAATAAAAGGAAAAGAAGAGAGAAAGTAAAGACACTTTTGCAAAACTGCAAATCAAACATTAGTTATAAAAAATCCAAATGCAAATAGTTGCACTAACAAAACAAAAAAATAACACTTTGTAACCTGCACTATTGCAGAAAACAAAATTCTACCTAAGGATAATACATTAAAATTCACATTACAAACACTATGGAAGGAAAAAAATAAATTTTAACTACTCTAATACAAAAAAAATTTTCTAACTAAGGATAAAAATTCCAAATCATCTTACAACACTATAGAAGAAAAACCTGAAACTTTAACTATTCTAAAACAAAAAAAATCTATCTAAAAACAATTCAAATTCAATTCACAATACTATACAAACAGAATCTTGCAAGAAACCTATTATACACATATACAAAATATACACATTTACATTATATCTAAATTTGTTACTAAAATTACCTATTTGGAAGATTATAAAAATCCTCCCTGTGGTGGGTAGAAAACCTCGGTAAGGTGGATAGAAAATCCCTATGAATTAAGTTATTTTTTATACTATTATGTATTAAATATTATATGTGGTTGCTATTTAGAACTTTTTAACATCCCTATTTGATATGCTATGTATTATATTAATAAGAACTATTCCTAAACCCTAAACCTTTATACTTACCATATATACCCTATCTCTCTTCTCATTCAAACTGTTTCCATTCAAGTGCATAGTGTTTTTAGAACTTTAGTCTTCAATCTTCCTCTTCAATCTGCTTGCAAATGTTTCTGTTGCCAGTTTCTTGTTGATTGTAGCAATGCTTATACAAAATTTATGCAATTTGTTCTTGCAAATACTGCATTGTCCTTTAGAAATAGTGTCTGTAGCTATTGTGTTGTCGTTGTTCCATTGTCCTTGTAGTTGTATAGATCTTTATCCCGTTGTTGATGTGTTGTTGTGCTTGTCTGTTGCAGTCCTGCCATTGTTGTGTTGATCTTTGTCTTCTCATTTTTGACTACCCTCTTCTCCTGAAGCAACTTTAACTGATGCAATTTTTTGACATGTAAACAGTGAATTCTGCTTGCCTTCACTTCTATCTTTACTGCAGTAGGTGTTGTTAACAATAATTGATACAGGCCAAGTCAGGCTGGTTCTGTAGCTCCTGCTTTATCAAAGTTTTTATGTATATAGTGTCCTCAGGATTTAAGTTATGTAGTATAAAATCAATTGGTCCAGCTTGTACTATTACCCCCGCATCTTGCAGCTCCTTGATCCTTGTTTGCAGTTGTCTTTTGCCCTCTGCAATATTTGTGTCTCTACCCAGCAATGAAGTATACACAGGACTGAAACTCTCCGATTGTAATGCTGAGTGTCCAAATATCATTTCATATGGTGAAATGTGCAGATCACCTCTAGGTCTGGTTCTTTTATAAAAGAAGGCTAAAGGTAAAACTTCTAGCCATTTTAAATAAGTTTCTGTGCAAAGTTTTCCTACCATTGTTTTGTAACCTTTCCACTTGCCCAGACCTCTGTGTAAGGAACATGAAATTTTGGTCTTATTCCCATATTTCCACATATTTGCTGCAAAACTGTATCAGTAAAGTTTGACCCTCTCTCTGAATCTATCCTTAATGTTATTCCAAATCAAGGTATTATTTCCTTTAACAAACCCTTTGCTACAAAATTAGCTGTGTTTTTTATTTGTTGGAAAACTTCTGGCCATCTGATCAACTGATCTACTATTGCAAGGCAGTACCTATAATTTCCAGCTTTTGGCATTGTGATATAGTCTTCTTGTAAATGCTCAAAAGGACTGTAAGCTAATGGTTTGCCACCAAAATCTTTTTGCCTGAGTACATTTTGATTATATTGTTGACATATATGAGAAGAGGAACAAATCCTAAAAGCTACAATTGTTATGCCAGGGGCTACCTATGATTTCTTTATTGAGTACACTATGTCTTCTGTGCCAAAATGATCCTTCCTGTGGATAGCCTAACAGATTTGGCTGTAGAATGTTCTTGGGAGTATAGGTTTTCCTTAAGATAGAATTGATACACCATTCTTTTGTTCCGCTTTAAAATTCTGTCTCCACTTTTGAACCTTCTTTCATTATAGGTTTGTGTTAAATATGTTTCACTTATGAGGGAGAAGTTTAAAATCAATTCAGGGCCTTCCATGGCTGCAAATTCAGCTGTTACATTTGCCCTGGGATTTCCCCTTCCTACAAAGTCCATACCTACAGTGTTAGCCTGGCAGTGAACAAAAGCTATTGTGTGAGGCAGTTGTAAAGCTGCCAAAAATTCATTTATTATGCTTGCATTAGCTATAGTCTTGCCTAATGATGTTAGAAAGTCAGACTGTAACCATAAGCTTCCTATAGCATGACATATGCCAAATGCATATTTGGAGTTCATGTACATTGTAACATTTTTATCTCTTGATATTAAACAGGCTTGCTTCAATGCAATTAATTCCACAACTTGGGCACTTAAATTTCTTGGGAGGGAGGCTGACTAAAGGACCTCAAATTCTGTGACAAAAGCAGTACCAATATATCTTATGCCTTCCCTCATGAAAGATTAGCCATCTGTGAAAAGTATGAAATCAGAATTTCTCAATAGTGTTCCAAATAAGTGGCTAGATTTAAATTGTGGCATCTTTTCAAAGTGATGTTCTCATTCCCAAGAAGTGTGATCTCATATCTTGTAAGCCACTGATCTGAGAAAGCCTGGATTCTGTGACTCAGCATCAGCACTTCAACTTCATGAGGACACATGATTGTCAATGGACATCCTAAGACCAAATCTGCAGCTTTTGTTACTAACAGAGTAGTGGCAGCTACTCCTCTTAGACACGAGGGGAGGGGTGCAGCAGAGTTTGAATCTAATTGTTCAGAGTAATAAGCAATTCGCCTTTGCAGTGGTCCTAAAGCTTGGGTAAGCACACCTAGAGCAAACACCCTTCCTTTCATGTACTTGCAACACAAATGGCTTATCATAATTTGGTATCTCTAATGCAGGTGCTGACAAAATTGTATGCTTTAACTTTGCAATGATTTGCAAAAGCTCTTTTATTAACTTTAGAGTTAAATCTACAAGTGGATTGGTAATCTATCCAAAGCCCTGCCTGCAAAATCGTGTTGTCCCCAATAAGGCTTTAAGCTGTTTCTTTGTTCTTGGAGCTTTCAGTTTCTGTATGTCTGCAATTCTTTCTCTGATATGTATCTTGACCCTTCTACTATCACAAAACCCAGATATTCTACTTTAGGGAGACACCACTGCACTTTTGATTTTGAAATTTTGTGTCTCCTTTTAAACAACTCTAACAGAAGGTGTTAATATCCCTTTGATGAGCTTTGGCTAAGGGAGAAGCCAAAAGCAGGTCATCTACAAAGTGGATAAGTCTGCTCTCCTTAAATTGAATGTTGGCCAGGTCCTCTGTTAAAATTTGGGAGAATAAACTCAAACTTTCTACTTAACACTAGGAAAAATGCTGCCATGTGAATTATGTACTCTTTCATGTGAATACAAAGATCTTCTGAGAATCTTGGTGAATTGGGATAGAGAAGAATGTAGAACATAAGTCCACGATCATAAAAAAAATTGTATTTCTGTCTAATATACATTTGGATAGTCATATCTAAATGCATTCCCAAATCCATTTCCTCTAAAGCCATTTTGCCCATTATAGCCTCTGCCTTGGTTATACTGATCACATCTATAATATGAATTTCCCCTGAAATTACTGTAATATAAACTTCCATTCTGCCTAAACACAACTGTCCCCAGGATCTGCAATCCCTCAAAAAGTGCCCATGCTTTTCATAAAAGTAACACCTAGGACTGTGGTTATTGAATTTCCTTTGTGGACCATTAAATTGCCTTGGTTGCCTATATTACCTCACCAGAGCTGCTACTTTGTCATTTTTCTCTGTTTTATTAAGCTTAAACTTTAGATCTTTTATTTCCTGCCTCAGTTCTTCAATCAGGTCAGAATTTGCCTCATTGTGTTTATCCCTGTCTGCATTGTAAATGTAAGATGCTACCTTTTGTATTTTGGCCAGTCCTATCTCTTTCTAGTCTGGGCATTGCTGCTGAAAATAATTCCTCATTACCTTACATGAGGTAAGTTTTCACAAACTGCCTCCTCAAATACTTTATATCCCATTCTCTAGAGATGTCTAAGCCCAAGTACCTTTCTCCTAAGTCAATTAATTTATCCATAAAAGTAGAGGGTGTTTCTCCATCTTTTTGCCTCACCCTCTTAAATGTGGTCCAAGTCCCTGATCTATTAAAGTACTATGTCATTGTTTTTAGTACTTCTAGCCTCGATTTTACCAATTCTTCATAACCATTCTGGGAACTAATTTCCCACCTAGGATTCACAATCAGCCATTCGGTTATCTCAGTTACAATCTTGTCTTTTTTCTCATTTTGTTGGTAATACATTGAGTAAAATTTCAAAGCCCAGATAAACTGGATCAAATTGCTTGATGATTTTTTCAAATTTCTTAATGATAGCCACAGGTTCTTATTCAAATGAGGGAGTACCCTTCTTGAAACTTTCTAGATTAGCATGTGTGAACCCCTTGTGATGTCTCACATTACTACGTTGATGTTCTGGGGTGAGTACTGGGACTTCTTATAGGGGATAGAAACCTCCCACAGTGTTATTCAATTCCATGGTCTCTTGTTTCAATTTAGTGCCCTTTACTAACCATTCAATAAACTGTCCTTGTTTTATAATAAATTTTTAGGTAATCCATTTTCATATCCCTTTCCTTGCCTTTCAGTTGTTTATTATTTTATGTTGTTATCACATTTAGGATGTACACTATAGACATCCTTAATTCAGCTAACATTTTGCCAATAACCTATTGGTTGTAGAGGATCTGGTTAGTTGCTGGGGAATGTACATTAGGATAAATTACAGTCACTGACTTTATTGAGTTAATAGTTTTCTAAGGATACTAAATATAATCTTCCTTATAGGAATCATGTTGCTCTGACTGTTGAGTAACTGAATAAAAATTCAACTTTAGCCAAATCAAGAAATAAAATAGACTAAAATATATTTCACATCCTATAAAGTTATCTGCCTTAGTCAATTTACCATGTACCCTGTTTCCATGTAATATCTTGCCCCATCCTCCCATGAAAAAAAAATATATGTATACACACACACACACACACACATTTACTATTAGAATGTAAGCTTCTTGAGGGCAGGGATAGTCTCCCTTTCTCCCTTTTGCATTTGGGTCCCTAACACTTAACATAATACCTGATACATAGTAAGTGCCTAATAAATGCTATTATAAATTTATTCCAATGGACAACCTTGCCTCTTAATATCCTTCACCATAGAACTCCTGCTCCAGTGAAATCAACAACCTTGCAGTATTCCATGTTTCTTGCTACCATTTGCCCTGAAGGTAATTTTGCTCAGGCCACTGATTTTGCCTAGAATCCACTCAGATGCATTTTCTATTCCAAGAGACATCTCCTTGGTTCTTATGTAAACAATACTGATTGTCTTCTTATTCACATATTGCTTTCTCACTTATTTTTCTGGTTTTACTTGTCTTTTCTCCAATAAGGTATAAACTCCATGAAGACAGTTGTTTATTTCTTTTACTACCACTGATCTGGTAAATCATGACCACATTGTAGATATTTAATACATATGTCTTGAACTCATGAATAAATGAATGAAAAATTCAGTTGGAAATATTTAGATTCTTTACTAGCAATGCTTGTAAGGGGAAGAAATCAGCAGAATTTAGACAAAATATAGTTGAAATGCCCAAAACTACTTGAAAACTCATAATATTCTATAAAATTCCTCATATGAAAGTTTATATTTGCTAATTTCTTTTTGAACAAAGCTGCCCAAGTATTTGAGAGAAAGTGATGAATTGTTATATTCCTCTTATGAAGTAAGAAGTACCTTTGCCTCTTTAAAGAGAGAAACTGAAGTACTGATACATCTAGTTACATGCAAAAGATTAGAGAAGATTTTTTTTTATCTGATAGGGACTAGAAAACAGCTTTAATACACAAAGTGTAACTGGTTTTTATAATGGGTTTTGTTGTTGTTTAGCCAATTCCAAATCTTCATGATCCCATTTGGGGTTTCCTTGGCAAAGATGGATTGGTTTGCCATTTTGTTCTCTAGCTCATTTGTCAGATGAGTAAACTGAGGCAATTATCATTACAGGAATTGCCTAGGGTCACATAACTGGACTTGAAATCAGGAAAATGAGTCTTCTTGATTTCCATCTGGGCACTTCATCTACTTTGCCACTTAGCTGCCCTTCATAATGGATATGCGAGCCTAATGAAATGCCAGAATTTTTAAATCATTAGCTATTTTTTCCTGTATTCTTCCTCTTTTTTTGAAAACTTTTTATTTGCTACTCAACACTTTTGATTGCTTTGCAACCTACCAACTCTGTAATATTAAGCAATACATTTAAATTTTTAAAGCTTTAGTTTTTCCATCTGTAACATAGGCCTGGTAAAACAAATTCTTTTGAGATGCTTGGTGCCTCAAAGGGTTTTTGTAAACAAAATCCCTTTAAAGTCTGAAAAATATGGAATAAATGTGTTATTATTACTATTTACATGTGTTCTAGGCGACTTAGAAACACACAATTTTGGTTTTCTTTGTAGTTTTAATACAGAGGTGATAGGGAAGCTAATAATATCTGACATTTTAATTAGGATTTTATAGGTTACAAACCTTTAAATATAGTCTCACTTTTAATCATCACAAAATCTTCATGTAGGTTTTATTTTCACTTTGTACATGATAACCTGAGGGAGATAAGGTGAAAGAAGTTGTAGGAGGTCATGTAGCTTCTAAGTACAGTGTAAACATTTTACCCCATGTACTCTCCCACTAAATTAACTGCTCTTTCAATTATATTACATTTCAATTGTGTCTGAAAATGATTTTAGAAAAGGAATTTTGAGAATATATAGCTCTACTACCTTACTTTACAGGGGAGAAATTAAGAATCAGAAAGATGAAGTGATTTTTATAAGACCAGGCAGTTAGTTCAAAGCATACTAGGATTCAAATCTGAGTCTTCTGACTCCAAATCAAGTGGCCCCACAACTACATGATGATTGTTTACATAGGACTTTAATTTTTTGGATTTTCTCCTAACTTCCTTTGGCCAAACTTTTTTGGTGTACTTTTAAAAAAATATGCTTATCTTTCCTTTATTCCTTAAACATGTATGCTTCTCAAGATTCTGCCCTATTCTCTCTTTTTTCTCCATATTCTCCTTGTGTGTGATCAAATGTGTATGTGATTCATAAAACATATTTGTATTTGAGGGCAGCCAGGTGGCACAGTGGATGAAGTATTGACCATCAAGTCGGGAAGACCTGAGATCTTGAAATATTACCTTAGGCACTCACTGGCTCTCTGACCCTGGGCAAGTCATTTAACCTTTGCCTGACTCAATTTCCTATATTGTAAAATTGGATAATATTATCATCCCCTTCACTGAGTTGTTTTTTTGGTCAAAGCAAGATTAAATTTGTATATCATCTAGGAAAGTGATTAACAAAAAATAGCACAGAAAATAAATGACTGTTATCTTTGCTTCATTTAGCTAGGATGCACTCTGCTGTTGTAGAGTATTTAACATTAAGAATTAAGAACCTCCAAACTTTAAATAAAAACACAACAAAATAAAGCAAAGATCTGTTGCTATCCAGGATTCTCAAAAGAACATACAGAATACTGGGAAGGTCTTTGCTTTCCCTTCCCCCAGCTATCTGGTCCAGTGACTGAGTAGATTATGGGAGATTATGTTACTAAAAGAGTTAATGAAAACCTCAGGGCTTTAAACTAAAAGACCATGATATAACCCTAGTCTTCTGAGGAGGAAGAGAAAGCTAATAGTGTGTCTAATGTTAGAAACTGGAAGCAAACAACCCTTAATATAGTGTCCAATAGAGCTGTGCTTTGCAGTAGTCATCAAGGACTGTGAGTAAGAGGAGGATCATTCAGAAGGTACTACATAACTGACCATCCACAACACCCAGTAGCAAAGGAGGAAGGAAGGGAATAAGTACCTATTAAGTGTCTTAAGTACTTGTTAAGTGGCCAGGAACTGGGTTCAAATATTATCTCATTCAACCCTCCTAACAACCTTGAGAGGTAGTTTATTATCCTCAGCTGCAAAATGAGGAAACTGGAGTAGGGAGACGTCAAGTTACTTGTCTGGGATCACACAGCCAGTAAATGTATGATACCATATTTGAACACAAGTCTTCCTGAATTTAGGCCCAGCACTCTACCTACTGTGCCATCTACAGATCATCAGTAAGCAGGACCTGCTGGAAGAGTGTGATAGCATATCTTCAGAAGTCAATGGTATCTCTGAAGTGCCAAATGCTGGAGTTACTCCTCCACCACTATGCCTTGGAACAAAGTTCCCTATTTGAATGACTTTCTATATGAATTTCCCTTTGTGAGTCTACTTTCCCTCCACTGAGGTGTATTTGGACCTGTGTCCTATCAATCCTTTTATTTCTAATACCTAAAAAAGGACTTTTTAATTATATGCACTTAAATTTTTTAAATTACATCGAATCAATTGAGAAGGCATTTCTACAACTTCATGAAAAGTTTTTTAGGATTCTTTTTCTTTCCAGATTTTATTTTTATTTCTTCTATGATTAGGCACAATTGCTCCTACTGAGCTAACCCATTCAAGATCAACCATCAACATGACTTGAAGCTTACCATGACACTCAAGTAAATTTTTAAAAATTTAATTGTTTTGTCTATTGATACAATTTTTACTAATTGTTTTCTCTCATTTTTCTCATGCTTCCCTTCTCCCTAGGAAGGCAGGTAATATAATACATGTAGTATCTGAATTATCACACAATACATATTTCCATGTTCATCATGATATGAAAGAAGACATATATTGCTTACGCTAGAGAAAAAATCATGGAGGAAATAAAGCGAAGAATGATATGCTTCAGTTTGCTTTCAGACTCCCTTAATTCATTCTATGATGGTGGATAGACTTTTTCATCTTGATTCTATTGGGTTTGTCTTAGATCCTTGCATTGTTGATAATAGTTCATTCACAGTTAATCATCAGTTACCATTACTGTTACTATGCACAACATTCTCCTGGTTCTGCTTACTTCATTTTAAATCAGTTCATATAAATCTTTCCAGGTTAATTTTTTTATGATCACCATGTACATCATTTCTAATGAAACTATAATATTCCACTACAATTAAATAACATGACTTATTTAGTCATTACCCAACTGATTCCCATAAGTTAAAGCTTAAAATCTGACTATCACACCTGAGTGGAAGACTCTTTTAAAATTTAGCCCTATACAAAACAAAAACAAAAACAACAACAACAAAAAAAAACAAAACAGCTTACTCCTGATGTTAGGCTATATCAGTTTTTAGAGTAAGGACTCTAATTCTCAGTTTTTGTGTGGGTGTTCTTGGGAAATTTATACCTTTGCCTTAAATGTTGGCTTCTGCTAATTTGTATGTTGATTTATTTTATTAGTGTATTATCCCTATCAATCTATATTCATTTACATAGTGCTTTCCTTACACACACAAAAAAAGCTGATGATATAGGTAATGTAAGTATCCTTGCCATTTTTCAGATGAGAAAATTTAATGTCAGAAAAAATAATGATATTTTGAAGGTCACAGTAAGTAGCAGAAGTAAAGCTT
Source organism: Gracilinanus agilis (assembly GCF_016433145.1). Lineage (NCBI taxonomy): Eukaryota > Metazoa > Chordata > Mammalia > Didelphimorphia > Didelphidae > Gracilinanus > Gracilinanus agilis. Next base: position 324,497,149 of record NC_058130.1, read on the forward strand.
TAAATCAGGTCATCTGATACCAATTCAGTACTATATTTTTATACCACACTACATCTCAAAAATAATTTATTTGACCATTCAAAATGTCTGTTTCCCAAATTTTCTATGTTTACAACTACACAATAATGAAATCTTAGATTTTTAAGGCATATTAACCTCTATCCATTCCAATGTATCACATAATGAAAGAACATATTGTACAACATTCTGAATACTTACTGATACAACCTCTACTTGAGCACTTCCAGTGATCGTTTCTTCTCGACTTTGTGAAACCACCTATAACATTGTCAGAGAAGATTATTTGTTGAAAAAATCTTTTTAATATATTGACTCAAAATTTTGAGAAAAATTCTTGCCAAATTATATTATTTATGAGTAATACTTTTATATGAAATTTTCCTTAAGACTTGGGGTTTAATGGTCAGCCTGCTTCAAAGCTAAAATAATTTATTCCCAGGCCACAAGACATCTTATTAGATGACTATAGCCTTTTTTCTTTTGTTAGATGAGTGCAGACTGTGGCTTGATGGAGACCTGCTCCTTATCTAAATTGTAAAAAAGAACATTTTCCCTAAGGTATTCCAGAGCAGGGCTGGTGGGCCATCGTGAACTTTCACCCACTTTAAGAGTGGGTTGCCCTTTGCCCTGTGATGAAATAATGGGGAGGAGTTGATATTTCTAAGTCCACCTTCTGATTTGAAATATCCATAAAGTGGGACTGTCAAGGTAAGTCCAAAGGACAAACTGTCAGGCTAATCTGAAAAAAGGAAACACTTCCCTATAAAAGAAAGGGTCAGGGTTAACTGAGGGTCTTTTCTCTTAGGAGGTGAATGAAAGATGCATTCTTTCTTTATGAGATCGCATGCTCTCATTAATAAACAATCTTATTCTTGGGGAGATAGATTCCTATTTTTATTGGTTAAAATCCAGAGGTTACAATATTCCTCAGTGTGTTTCTTTCTTTGGTCAGCCAGCCATTCAACAATTATTTGTATTGTGTATACTATATACAGTGTTATAAGTGTTAATAATAGAAAGGAAAGAGAGGCAGTACTTGCTTTCAAAGAGCTCACTCTAATGGAAAAGATAATGCCAACAATTATTTACAAACAAGATATATTCATGATAAACTGGGGATAATCAACAAAGAGTATGTGCTAACCTTTAGTTGGACCAGGAAAACTTCTTAAAGACAGCAGAATTTTATCTGAGATTTGACAGAAGGCAAGGAAACCAGAAGATGTAGAGGAAGAAAGTGAGAGATAGCCCAGATTTGGGAAATAAAATAAATGAAGACTGTTATAATATCCTCTCTAGATTTTTTATTTTCTACAATAGGCATGCCCAGCTTTCTTCTTTTATTGCAATATGGCTTCCATCCCTTTACTCTCTTTGGCTCCCTCTTATGGATACTAATTTTTAGGTAATCTTTTAAAGTAAAATGCCCAAAAGGGGACCCAATACCTGGGGACTTGATCTATGTATGCAACAGTGGGGCTCAATTTAACTTATCATACATTGAAAAGAGCACTAGCTTTAAAGTCAGTGACCTGAGGTTAAATTGTGAAATATCGCATTTAACCATGTGTGTGATTTTATGTCCCTTCACTTCAATTTTGTCAATTATACCAAGAACAAGTAGTACTAGATGACTTAATGGGATCATTCTAGGTCTAACTCTATTATTCTATGAATTCAGCTGTCACTATAAGGGCCCCTAAGTGACACAGTAGATAGTGCTCCAGTCAGCCAAGAAGACTAATCTTTCTGCATTCAAATCTGGTCTCAGGCACTAGCTATATGACCCTAGGCAAGTCATTTAACCCTGTGGACCCCAGTTTCCTTATCTGTCATATGAACTAGAAAAGGAAATGGCAAGCCACTCTAGTATTTTAGCCAAGAAAAATCCAAATAGGCTCTTGGAGAGTAGGATACAACTAAAATGACTGACCATTGGACTTTTAAGTTTTTGATTCCTTGCATAGCTATCTGATATTTTCCTTCATGTTATCAAGATCATTATTAATTTCTGATGATATCCACCTACTAATTTGCTTGGACAAAATATTTTTAGTCAGTGTATTTAACATATTGGCTTTTTTGGTAATTATTCATCACTATAAATTTACATTCAGTTCACAGTTCCTAAAATTCATATTTCTAAATCATTTTTCCTCCTAAGAATAGTCATAATATCTGATCTTCTCCAGAATTTTACTTTTATACAACCTACCTTAGACCTAACATTGTACTTTTATTTGAAACCCTTTAGTAAACTTATACAAAATCATTTGTTATAGTATCTTTGTTAATTTTGTTTACCTATAGTAGAATGTAAGCTCATAGAAGGCATAAATATAAAGAATATTAGATAAATTTTGCATGACCCCCACAACCTTGCATAGTGCTTTGCACATAATAGACCTGTAATAAATAGCTGTTTTATGGTTGCTATCATGTAATTGAATTTAATCTAATTAAAAGTTTAAATATTACTTCATTAAACATTACCTTGTTGATTCTGGGCCATTATTCCAACCAGTAAAGCAAATTTGGAATCTTGAGCCATGGTTCCCAGCTTTGTGTTATATTCATATGTGATTAACATATCTTCCATGTCTCAATCTACATCACTGCTAAAAATTATCTAATTTGACAGAGTCAGAGTCAGGACCATTGCATAATCCTTAAGACATCTCCTTCTTGAGTTCCACTGCTCAACATTAGTCTTGGTCATTTAACCAAGTCTTCATCATCTTTAACTGCATAGTCATCTATCTCATATTTCTCCATCTTAGTTACAAGAATATTGTGAGATATTGTTACATAGCTTGTTGATACAGACAGCTGAGTCTCTCAACTACCCCTTCAGTATCTTTGTCAACTAAGTTTTACCATTTGCATTTTTATTCTATGCTACTTAGGAATCCTTCTGTGGAACTGCAAAGTTTCATAACAGCTTTTAGGACCTAATACAGGGATTTACACAGTGCAGATGATTAATAAATGTTTATGGATAGGGCAACTAGATGGCTCAGTGAATTGAGAGCCAGTACTAGAGACAGGAGGTCCTGGATTCTAATCTGACTTCAAACACTTAGTACCTGGGTGACCCTGAGGAAGTCACTTAACCATCATTACCTATCCCTTATCATTCTTTTGCTTTGGAAGCAATACACAGTGTAAATTCTAAGATTGAAGGTAACTTTTTAAAAATAAAGTAAATATTTATGTAATTGAACCAAATTGACATAGGACCATCTGGCTTTTGCTTTTAATGGAAAACTACAAGGTAACTAAATTTTCTTTAGAGACATAAAATATACCCAGAATTCATGGATGTGAAATAGGGTAAAATATGTTGAGGCAGCAAATTCTAAACACTGGTCAGCAAGATATTAGGCCAGAAACACACAGAACATTTCTACTGTTATTGTTACCTATTACTAACAGTTTCTTATTCAGTTTAGATCTAGCTGCTATACAATATTAAATATCTGAAAAAAGAAAGCAAAAATAATGAAATACTGGGATGTTTCCAGCTGGCTAGAAGTTTGACATTGTAAAGTACTAGGAAATTATTAAAATTCTATTTGAAAAAAAATAAAAAATGTATTTGAATATTTTATTATATTTCAGGCAGTACAGAGGGTACCGGAAATGTTTAGAGTATACTTAGCTATAATGGACTTGAGAACTGATTGCTAAATTTTCATTCTGAGTGTTTTCATTTTAGAAATCAGCAATTGCTATAAATCAGGGATTGGCTTATTGTTTTATTGATTGCCTAGGCTTAAGAAAGTTTTATTATTACAGAATAAAATTAAATGATTATGTGTGTGCATTTCCCTCCTAGTGCTCCAGAGCCTGGTTGTTAAAAATTTCCCAGCACCGCTCTGCATTTCTCTATTAATGTTGCTTGAGCTCACAGAAGTGCGAGGTCATCCCATCACTAGCCTAGTGACTCTGGTATAATTAATAATAAAAATAAATAACAATAAACTGTCATTTAGATAGTGCTATAAGGTTTATGAAGTGCTTTACTTCCATTATCTTATTTCAGACTCATAATACCCTTACTAAGTTGACCAAATATTCATAATCAGTCATAAATTCAGGAAACAAACTTAAGTCATTTATTATTAATAACACTGCTGTTGATAGTTGTAGTAGTTAGTATGTATATTGGACTTTAAATTATGCAAAGTATTTTACAAAAAATTCTGAAAAATCAGTTGAAACATGAAATCTCTACTCTTATTTCCATAGCAAAATAGGAAAATTCAGTTTATGTTAATTGCTTGAAAATTCCCTCTGCCTTTCACCTCCTTAGATGGAGCTATTTATATGTCTCTTGTATGAAGAAAGGATAGTTTAAAATTAAAGCTACATATTTACATATTCATAGTACAATGAGGAAGACATTGTCTATACTGCCTTTTATTAGGATGTAATTACCTTCCCTGTCTCTTTTAATCATATCTGTTTTTACTTTGGCTTTGTCCAAAATCATGATCTCCACTCTTGCCTTCTTTTTGAAGCCCAAAAGATTTTGCTCCAGCCCTTGACCTTAAACCTGTGTATGTCCACCCGCCTCATATGTGTTTCTTGTAGACAATATATGGTAGGATTTTGGTTTCTAATCCACTCTGCTATTTGCTTCCATTTCATGGGCAATTTCATCCCATTAACATTCAGAGTTATAATTATTAGCTGTGTATTTCCCAACATTTTGGTATCCTCTCCTAGTTCTATCCCTTCTTCTTAAGCTATTTCCTTTTAAACCAGTGGTTTGTTTTAAACCGGTCCCTCTTGTCCCCTCCCTTGATTACTTCCCTTTCCACCCCTCCCTTATTATTCTCCTCATTTTATTTTTAAGGCTTAAAGGATTCTCTTACCCCTCCCCTCCCCTCTTTTTTTGACCTCCTCACTCCCCTGCTCCCCTTGGTTTATCCTTTCTGACTTTCTCAGTAGAGTTAGAATTTTATATCCCAATGGATATAGCTACTCTTTCATCTCAGGATTAATTCCACTGAGAATAAGGTTTAAATATTACCTATTAATGCTCTCTTCTTCTCCTTCTTTTAATAGTATTCATTCCCTCATCTTCCCATGCCCTCTTTGTGTGGTATAGAATATCTTATTTTTCTTATTCATTCAAGTTTCTCTTGGTGTCATTTACTATTCACCCTCCCCCCTTCCTTCCCCACCTTGTATCATCTTAGACCATTTGGTACTCCAGCCTCTCCCTATAAATAATTCTTCTAATTACTATAATAGTGAATACAGTTTTTTTGAAAATTACACATAATATTTCTCCATATAGGAATACAAATAATTTGATCTTATTGAAGCCCTTAAAGAGGCAAATTTAAAAATAAGAGTTTTCTTTCTTTCCCCTCTGTTTCTTAATTACCTTTTCATGTTTCTCTTTGTTTTTGTGGTTGGATACCAAACTTTCCATTTAGTCCTCGTCTTTTCTGTGCAAATACTTGAAAATCTTCTATCTTGTTGCCCATACTTTCCCCTGGAAGTATATAGTCAATTTTGATATGTAAGTGATCCTTGGTTGTAGACCCAGTTTTCTTGCCTTTCTGAATATCATATTCCAAGCCTTGTGGTCTTGTAGTGTGGGGGCTGCCAGATCCTGTGTGATCCTGATTGGTCCTCCTTGATATCTGAATTGTCTCTTTCTGGCTTCTTGTAAAATTTTGTCTTTTACTTGGAGGCTCTTGAATTTGGCTATTATATTCCTGGGGGTTGTCTTTCCAGGGTTTAGTGTAGAGGGTGATCTATGGATCCTTTCAATGTTTATATTGCCCTATTGTTGTAGAACTTCAGGGCAGTTTTGCTGAATAATTTCCTTTAGGATGGAGTCCAAATTTCTATTAATTTCTGCTTTTGCAGGAAGACCAATGATTCTCAGATTGTCTCTTTTAGACCCATTTTCTTTATCTTTCAATTTCTCATTGTGATATTACATGTTTCCTTCTATTTTATCAGTATTTTGACTTTGTTTTATTTGTTCTTGCTGTCTTGAGAGATCATTGGTTTCTACTTGCCCAATTCTTGTCTTTAGAGACTGGTTTTCTTCTATAAGCTTTTGATTTTCCTTTTTGATTTGGTCTGTCCTGTTTTCCAGGTGTTTGATTTTGGTCTCCAATTTGCTTATCAATTTTTTTGATTTGGAGGCAGCGTTTTCAGATTGTCTAATTCTAGCCTTTAGAGACTTGTTTTTGGCTATAATCTTTTCAATCTGGTTATTTCTGGTCTTCAATTTACTTGCCTCACTTCCCAGTTGTGAAATTCTGCCAAGAACCTAATGAATGCCCCAAACTTCCTCTAACTCTTGTGCACTGGCTTTGGCATTGTAGGTGGTGTGTGTGTGTGTGTGGGCAACGTTGCTCTGCTCGTGTTTTAGGGGCATCTTTCTCCAATTGGGAGTTTCTGTCTTTAATCTGTTAATTTCCTTTTGAGCTATTTCCCACTTCTCTTGCCAAATCTCTTCCATCTTTCTCATGATCCCAGATTTGAACTCTTCAAGAGCTTGTGAGCAATTTTCATTTTGGGAGGAAGGTTTGGATGTGATTACTTGTTTGTTCTCCTCTGCTGTTTGCTCTGTTGTCTGGATTTTTGCTGTGTAAAAGTTATTGAGTGTTAAAGATTTCTTCTTGATCTTTCTCTTTTGAGGTTCTTGTGCCTGGCTGGCCATTATTATTATTTCTTTCTCAGTCAGAAGTCTGGGTGAGGCAGACAGGCTCCCTGTCTATCCTATCAGGATGTGGAGCAGGTTTTGCCTGGGTCACAGAGTCGTGTGCCTTTTCAGCTTCATCCTCACCTCCAGGGTCAGTCTGAGCTCCTTAGGCTCCTGAGGTCTCAAGTCTAGTTGTTCTCAGGGTCAAGTCAGCTAGTAGTTCCCTTGCTTCTCTTCTGCCCAAAGCTCCTTTAACAGTGTCAGGAAGCTGCTTCCACAGTCATGCACTCCTCTGCACTGGGTCACCCTCCAAGTTCTGTGCCTGAGCTCAAGTCCGCACCTGCGCTCAAGGTCTTTGTTCAAAATCCAGTTCTTTAGCCTCTTTGGGTCTTAAGTCTTGGTGCTCTCAAGAGCAGGCCCTAGGTAACTGCCAAGAACTTAATGAATGCCCCAAACTTCCTCTAACTCTTGTGCACTGGCTTTGGCATTGTAGGTGGTGTGTGTGTGTGTGGGGGGCAATGTTGCTCTGCTTGTGTTTTAGTTAGAGCTATTTCACCCCCTTATAGCATGGAAATGCCCTGATCCCACATACCTTCAATTGTGAGCCCTGTTGTGGAGCCCCTTCATGTGTATGGATTTGTTTATATGTCCTCTTGAGGAGTCCTATATATGTGAGTTAGTAGAGGTTAAGCCGCCATCTTAACCCGGAAGTCCAGTTTTCATTTTTTTGCCACCACAAAGAGCACAGTTATGAATATTTTTGCATAAGCCTTTTTTTTTATCTCTTTGGGATACAAACCAATTAGTGGTATTGCTGGGTCAAAGGATGTACATTCTTTTAAAGCCTTTTGGACATAGTTCTAAATAGCCTTTCAGAATGGTTAGATCAAATCACAACTCTACCAGCAATGCATTGTATCCCCTCCAACATGTATTACTTTCCTTTACTCTCATAATGGCCAATCTGCTAGTTGTGAGGTGGTACCTAAGTGTTGATTTGATGTGCATTTCTCTAATCAGGAGGGATTTAGAACAATTTTTCATGTGATTATTCACAGTTTTGATTTCTTCATATGAAAACTCCCTATTCATATCCCTTGGCCATTTTACAACTTGGGAATGGCTTGATTTCTTATACGTCTGACTAAATTACTTAAATATTTGAGAAATTAGATTTTTGTCTAAAATTTTTATGAATAATTTTATAAAAAAATTTATAACAAAAACCTCTGACAAAGGTCTAAATTCTCAAATTTATAAGGAGCTAAGTCAATTGCACAAAATAATCAAACCATTTCCCAGTTGACAAATGACCAAGGGACATGAATAGGCAGTTTTCAGATAAAGAAATAAAAATATTAATAAACACATGAAAAAGTTTTCTAAATCTCTCTCAATTAAGGAAATGCAAATCAAAATAACTCTGAGGTACCACCTCATAGCTAGCAGTTTGGGCAATATGACAGTAAAGAAAAATAGTAAATGTTGTAGGGGTTGTGCCAAAATTGGGGCACTAATGCATTGCTGATAGAGTTATGAATTCATTCAGCCATTCCAGAAGACAATGTGGAACTATGGCCACAAGACTTTAAAAGAATGCATCCAGCAATACCACTACTGTGTTTGTACTGTAAAGAAGTAATAATGAAAAATGTTTGTACAAAAATATTAATAGCTGCACTTTGTGGTTGCCGAAAATTGGAAAATGACAACCCTTGAATAGCTAATGGTTGAACATTTTGGTATATGATGGTGATGGAATATTATTTTGCTGTAAGGAATGATGAACTGGAGGATTTCTAAATGAACTGGAAGAACCTTCAGGAACTGAACAAAGTGAAATGAGCAGAAAAAGAATATTAAATACACAAAGTGAAGCATTGTGGAATAATACAAGGTAATGGACTTTGCTAATACCAGACTATCCCAAGGGACCTATGAGAAAGAATGCTATCCATATCAAGACAAAGAACTGTGGGAGCAGAAATAGAAGGGGAAAATTGAGTTATCATTTGTTTGTTTGGATGTAGGATTTGGGGCTTTGGTTTTAAAAGATTGCTTTATTGAAAAAATGAATAATATGGAAATAGGTATAAGTGATATTAGTTGTGTAACCTAGTGGAAGTGCTTATTGAATCTGGGAGGAGGAAGGGAAGAGAAGAAGGAAAGAGAATCAAATATGTAAATGTGGAAATATATTTTAAAAATTAAAAAAAATTAAAAAGAAAATTAACCTACTCAACATTTCTTATGGTACATTCCTAAACTGCTGAGCATCTCCTCAATTTCTAGTTCTTTGCCACCACAAAGAAAGCTGCTGTGAATATTTTAGAGTATGTAGGTACTTTTCCTTTTTTCCTGACCACCTTAGGAAACAAAACCTTATAGTGGTATTGCTGTGACAAAAAAGTATACAAAGTTTTATAACTATTTGGGAATAATTCTAGATTGCTTTCCAAAATAGTTGGGTCAGTTCACAGTTACACCAAAAGTATATCCCAAATCTATAATGGCATATTGTTGATCCATTAAATTCTCTAAATATTCATTTTAAAAAGTGAAAAAAAGCTATCAAAATATGTTTGTTCATTATTTTCTTTAAGATTCATGTATTTACTTTCGTTTATATTCTGAAGTCTAATTTCCTGGATACATAAAGGGAAACAAAATATGCAGAAAAATGTTTAATAAAAAATATAAATATCAAATATCAAATACAAAAGTACATCCCTCCACTGACATAGGTCTCTGAAAATTAGTCTTTTTTATTAATAGTGATTTTATTTTATTTGTTTCTTAATTACATGTAAAATAATTTTTAACATTATTAATAATTTTTGACCAGTTCATAATTTCCTTGCTTCCTGCCAGTCTTCCCTGTAAGAAGGCAAACACTTTGATATAGATTATATATTTGTGGTAATGCAAAACATGTTTCCATATTAGCCATGTTGCAAAAGAGAACACAGTCAAAAGAATAAAGTTTAAAAAGATATGTTTTGATTTGCATTCATATTCCATCAGTTACTTCTCTGGAGTTGGATATCATTTTTTTATCATAAGTTCTTTGGAATTGTCTTATATCACTGTATTGTTGAGAATATCCAAATCATTCATGTCACTGGAAACTATTGCTGTAATGACCAGGTTCTGCTCAGTTCTCTTTGCATCAGTTCATATTAAATCCAAGTTTTTCTGAAACCATTCTGCTTGTCATTTCTTATTGTGCAATTGTATCCAATCACATTATATTTCATAACTTATTCATTCCCCAATTAACAAATATCCACATTGTTATTCAAATTCCTTGCCACATCACAAGGAGCCATTATACATTTTTTGTCCATATAGGTCCTTATAATTTTCTTCGATCCCTTTGAAATGCAGAAATAATAGTGTATTATGTATTTAGTAGTTTAATAGGTATTACTAGGTCAGAGGGTTTTAATGATTTTATAACCCTCTGGGTACAGTTCAAAATTGCTCTCCAAATGGTTGGATCATTTCACAACTCTACCAGGACTGCATTAGTGTCCCAATTTTTCCACATTCCCTATAGCATTTGTTGTTTTTCTTTTCTATCCAATCTGATAGGTGTGAAGTACTACTTCAAAGTTGTTTTTAATTATAGTATTCTATCAATAATGATTTAGAACATTTTTTCATATGAATCTAGATAGTTTTGATTTCTTCTGAAAACTGCCTAATATTCTTTAACCATTTATCATTTTGGCAATCACTTATAGTCTTATAAATTTGACTCAGTGCTCTCATATTTGAGAAATGAGCTCCTTATTAGCATCATTTGCTGTATTCTCCCCCTTTTCCAAAGTACTAGTTTGTTTAGTCATTTCAATCATTCTTTTTTTACCACATTTGAGGTTTTCTCAGTAAAAATAGTGGTGTGGCTCCCCATTTGCTTCTCTAGCTCATTTTTCAGAGTAAGAAACTAAGGTAAATTGGTAAAGAGACTTACTAATGTTTACAAAGCTAGTGAGCATCTAAGGCCATATTTGAACTCTTCTTCTTCCTAACAGGATTTAAGTAAATCTGGGTACAAACCAAGTGTCAGTAAATCACTCAAAATTTTAAATGTTTGCTACCTGAAGCAATCTATGGTTAATCACCCAGTAAAGCAAAACAATTATCCCTCTGGTAAAACCATAATCAATATCCTTATTGGGATCATTTTCTTCCTTTTTAAATGTTCACTTTGTCTTTACCTTGGAAAAATACTTTTAGTGTACGATATCTCTTCATTTTAGTCAATTATTCAAGAATAATCAATTGCTCTCTCTTTTTCTTTCAAATTTTCTATACTTTGAAAACACTACCACCAACAAAAAAGACCATTAAAAATGGGAAAAATTGCATGAAACCACAAATTCCATATTGTTGACAATTTTTTAAAAATATGTAAATTATATGTGTGTGCTAATATAAACATCCTCTGCATTTCTGTTCCCTTTGGAATAGTTTTACTTGAATAATTTTTTCTCTTGATTTTGTGGCAGTTATTTCTCTTTATCTATTCATATATTTCCCTTATTTTTGTTATCATTTCAATCTTTTTATTTCTAATAACAAATGACAATCCATTACATTCAAATATCACAATCATTTCAGCTGTTTCTCCTAATCTTTGCATTTCTGTTATCTCCAAATATGTTGTCATTACAAAAATAATAAGATCCCTATGTTCAGGTACATGGACAACATTACAGCTCATAATAGGTATTTCCATTTCATTTTGTTTTCTAAAAAACAATTCACGGTTCCTCTAACTATAATATTAGACCTGTTTCTCCATGTTACTGTCAACATCTAATTCAATCTACTTAACCAGTCTGGTTCTCAGTTAACATGCATTACCAGGACCATATTTAGATAGATTGGTCCTAGGTAGCAGACATAATTTGTTGTCAGGATCATACTTTTCCAAAACCAAATCTTTCTAGCTTGGTCATAACTGATACAGTTTTTGTTCTAATTTCACAACCCCTCAGAAATGCAGGGTTACCTACATTGTATAATGAGTGTTAAAAAAAACTTTTGCAGAATATTTATGCTCTCTAGACCATTGTTTTACCACCAGACACTGTTTGAATTTTGCATATAGTTTGGCTTAGATCTACTGCTAGTCTCATGCAGGCTTTTGGGGGGGAAGCTCTTCAGATATGTATCATATTTAACTTATCTAAGATTCTATTCATCTCAAGTCCTTTCTTATTTATTTTTTGGGGTTAGATTCGTCTAGTTCTGAGAGGGAAAAATTAAAGTTCTCAGCTATTATTATTTTGTTGTTTTTAAAATTTGTATCTCATTTAACTTTTCTTTTAAAAACCTGTATTCTAGAACTCCTGTTGAATTCAGGTCCAGTATTCATCATGCTTCATTATTCACAGTATCTCCCAACATAATCTAATTACTTAGTTCATCCTTTCTGATGATATCCATTTAGCCACAACTCTACCAGAAATCATAACTACCACCCCTGCCTTCCCTGGATCAGCTGAGGCATTTTATATTCTGCTCCAGCCTCTAAACTTTACTCTATGTATTTCTCTCATTTTCTGCATTGTTCTTGTAAGTAATACATTGTTGAGTGCTGGTTTTTAATCCTTTCTACTATCCATTTTCTTCCCATGGATAAATTCATCCCATTTGTACTCAAGATCTTAGTTACTATATGGGCATTTCCATGTACTCCATTCATTCTCACTGTTTGTCTCCATCTTCCTTTCTTTGTGCCATATACCTCCTCAGATGTCAAATTTCCTTTAACCAGTAACATCTCCAATTTCTACCCTTTCCCAAAAATCCTCTCTTATAATCTCCCCTTGCCCTACTAGTTCCAATTTGGCCCACATTTCAAAAGGTCCCTTTCATGTACCTTCCCCGTTACCTTTTAAATCTTATTGTATTCACCTTTCCAAAAATCCCTTCTTTAACTTTGCCCTTCTACTTCTTGGTATGACTTTGATCCCTCCCCTATCTTATCCTGAGTTCCTCCCTTATTCATTCACCTTAAATCTTGATATGTACTACCCTGTATATAATTCTTCCTCCCCTCCTTTTTCTTATTCTCTTACTCCTTTCTCTTAACCAACCCTTCCTTCTTTTATTCCATTAGTCCCCCTAGGGGACTTTCAGTCCCTCCCTTATCCCATATCCTTTCCCTCCTGTTTGATTTTTACCCTTCTCAGTGTGTGTGTTGTTCTTTCTTTATCACAGATCTGATGAGAGTAGCATTTTAGTACTACCAGCCCTCAACCTCCTCCCCTTCTCTGTGGCTATTCTTCCACTCTTTCCCCTTCCATATGAAATAATACTTCTACTGTATCTCCTCCTGGTCTACTCTACTGCCATTTGTCTCATTCTCTTAACTTCACCTCAATCTCAAGCTTTCCATCCATACCCATTATTTAAATACTAAGGCAATTATATTATTGCCAGGGGTCATTGATGACATGTTCTCATATAGGAATTAAACAATTTAACCTTCTGGATCAATTATGAATAGTCTTTTATCATTATTTTTGTATATTTCTCTTAGATCAAATTTTATTTAGTTAGAGTTTTTCCCCAGAAGTTGAAACTCCTTTAGTTCATTATATATATATATATATATATATATATATATATATATATATATTTAACTTTTATAATTATGCTTTTCTGGTGGGGTGGAACCAAGATGGAAGAGGAGAAGCAAGGAAATCCCATACAACTCTAAGACTCCTCTCTAATAATCTTAAAAATAAAGCTTCAAAACAAATACTAGTAGTGAAAGAACCATAAGTGGAAAGAGAGTGAAACAAATTTCCTGCAAAAAAGGACTTGAAAGGTAGGCAGAGAGGGTCCAATTCACTGGATTGAGAGGAAAGCACAGCCCATAGCAAGACTGCACCAAAGAGTACCATTGCAACCCAATAAAAAGCCCCCCATCACCTCACATTTTTACACTAATAACAGAGTCCAATTTTAAGATTAAAATAAAAGTCAAGAAAAAGGCTAGGAAAATAAGAAAACATTAAAAAAACCTAACCATAGAACATTTTTATGGTGATGAAGAGCAAGGCACTGAGTCAGAAGGAGGCAGTGGGAGCAAGACAACTACTTGTAAAATTTCAAAGAAAAATATAAATTGGTCTTAGGTTTTGGAAGAGCTCAAGAATTTTTCAAAAATCAATTAAGAGAAACAGAGGAAAAATCGGGAATAGAAATGCATGCAAAGCATTATGCAAAGCATAATTGACCAAAAGTAAAAAAGAGGTGCAAATAACAATGAAGAAATGAGTTTCTGAATTAGTAGAATTAAATAAATGAAAAAGGAGATTCAAAAACTCATGGAAGAAAGTAATGTCTTAAAAATTAGGAGCTAATGACTTCATGAGCCATTGAGAAACAATAAAACACAATCAAAAGAAAAAATAGAAGAAATCATGAAATATTTCATTGGGGGGGGGGAAACAACTAACCTGGATAATAGATCCAGAATATGCAATTTAAGAATTACTAGATTACATGAAAATTATGATTTAAAAATCTAGCTATCTACAAGAAATTATCAAAGAAAATTGTCTTGATATTCTTGAACAAGAGAGTAAAATAGAAATTGAAAGAATCCACAAATCTCCCCCAATCAAAATATATCCCCAAAGGACAGATCCCACAATTATTTTGGCTAAATGCAAAAGTTTCCATCTAACAAGAAAATATTTCTAGCAGCAAAAGAAACACTTTAACTATTGTTATATTTATAATCTAGGATGAGATGGATGCCACCTTGACTGACAGGGATGGCAGTTGAAAGCTTGGAATGTTCCCAGGTGCGAATCTATTTCCTGGCTAGACTGTGAGAACTAGTGAACCATCAACACTATTGGTGAGAGAGCTGAGAGAATAAAGACCATCAATATATCTACATCAATAACCTCCCTATTCTCTGCCTTGGCTGTGGCCATGTCTGGCCAGAGATAGAAAGAGGTGAAGAGCTCAAGCCTCCACCAGCTTAGTAGCCTCCAGTCATGATTATTAATTAGTCTAATAGATAATAGAATAATAGGGTTACCAATTCCCAATCCTTAACCTTGTCATCCTTTCTCTACCTATAGATAAAAGTGTTCAATAACAAGTACCTTCCTGAGTGGTCTTTCTATCACGGCCCTTGAGAAGGGAGTCAAATACACAGTCAGATCTTGAACATTATTCAAAGCTGATCAATAGCCCATTACCAATCTATCCAACCCCAGGTTGGGCCTGGAGAGTTTAACCATCCATCTAACCTCTCAAGGGTCCTTGTGTGGGCAGGTGTTAAAGAAATTAATGACAGATTATCAACCAAACCTGTCAGGGAGAAGGGGATAATTTATAGTGGCAGCCAGTATAAGAGGAGTAAGTGTTCTTCCCCCCCCCCCACCTCACTGTAGCTGAGGAGACTATAGACAGATACACATCATCACCATCACTATACATCTATATCTCCATTACTACTGACATATTTCTTTAACACTATTTTGGAACCACAATTAAATAACATAATATTTAGCAGTTTCTACATTAAAGGACTGGAGGGCCTTCAATATGAGTTACAGAGAACAAAAGAGCTAGAACTTCAACCAAGAATCATTTAGCAAAACTGAATATATTCCTTTAGGGACCAAAATGGATATTCAGTGAAACAGAGGACTTTGAAACATTCCTGATGACAGGATCAGCACTGAATGGAAAATTTAATCTCAAATATAAGACACAAGAGAAGAATAAAAAGGTAAAAAGGAAAGATAAATCAAAAGTTATTCAATAAAGTTAAACTGTAAATACATACCTACATGGGAAGTTGATTCTCCTAACTCATAAGAACTTTATCATTATTTAGACAGTTGGAAGTAGTATACATAGACAGAGATTGTGTGTGAGTTGAATAGGAAGGGATCGTATCTAAAAAAAATAAAATTAAGGGGTGAGAAAGAGGAATGAATTGGGAGAAGGAGAAGCAAAACATAGAATGAGGGAAACTATCTTACATGAAAGAGGCATGACAGAGCTTTTGTGGTGCAGAGGAAGATATGGCTATTTGGGAAGATGTCCCTTGAACTTTAGTCTCATCAGATAATTGGCTCAAAGAGTGAAGAACAAAAATAATCAATTGAATATAGAGATCTATCTTATCCTAAAGGAAAGTAGGAGGGGAAGGGGACAAGACAAGGTAGTGGGGCTGTTAAGAACCGAGGTCAAATTGGAGGATGAGGTGGGAAGTTAAATAGGGAAATAGGATAGAGAATAATTCACAGTAATTGTAATGGTGGAAAAAATTTTCACGTCTCTCTAATCAAAGTCTCATTTCTCAAATGCATATACAAATGAATACAAGCCATTACCTAGTTGATAAATGGTCAAAAGGTATGAGTAGATAGTTCTCAGAAAAAAGTAATTAAAGCTTTCTCTAATCAGAGAAATTCAAATTTAAACAATTCTGAGGTCACATCCACTCTATCAGATTGCTATTATGATTGAAAAGGAAAATGACAAAACATGGAGAGGGTTTGGGAAAATTGAGACACTAATTCACTATTAGAAGAGATGTGAACTGATTCAGCCATTCTGGAGAGCAATTTGATTCTATGTCCAAAGGATTATAAAAGTAAGTAGAACCAGAACTGATAAGATGAACATTGCACATAGTAATAGCAATATGCAATGAACAACTGTGAATGACTATGCTATTTTCTGCAATACAATGATCCAAAACAATCTCAAAGGAGTCTGAATCCAGATAAAAACAAACTTTTTCACTTCCTTAAATTTTTTTGTTTCCTTCCCCTAAAGGATTAACATGGAAAAAAGGTTTATATCATTGCACATGCAAAATCTGTCAGATAGCTTACCATCTCAGCAAAGCAGGTGGAAGGGAGGAAAAGAGAGAGAGAGAATTCAAGACTCAAATATTTTTTCACAAATGTTTGAATATATTTTTACATATAATAGGGGAAAATAAAATTTAGAAAAGAGAAGAATAAAAAAGAATCTCATTCTTCTGTATGTTTTATTTATTATAAATATCCTATAATTTAAAATCATTCTTGCAATTTAATCTTTCATTCCTCTTCCAATAACAAATACAAGTTATTGACTTCAAGGTGCTTACATTTTTGCAAGACCTTTAGAGTTTGTATGAGTATATTTTTGTATGTTAGTGTGTAAATAAAAAGTACAAAGTAAATATAAGTGTTTGGAGGGTCGGTACTAGTAAAAGGAAGGAATCAAGAAAGACCTCATGTAGATGTGAAATTTGTGCTGATTGAAACTGAGAATTCTAGGAAGTAGAGGTCATTAGAGATTATATCCTAAGCATAGGATTTATAGCCTGAGAAAAGGTAGAGAGATGAGAGATGCAATGTTGCAGAGTAGGAATAAAAAGTAGAACTATTAGATTAGGACATAAAATTTGTTGAGAGAGTAGCATATAGTAATCTTTGAAACATAGATGGAATATATATTGTGAAAAGCTTTACCTACCAATCTGAACATTTTGTATTTTTCCTAAGTTAACAGGAACAAAGGTAGAGGTAGTGTTGGTAGTGCTTTGATAGGGGAAACCTATACTGTAGGAAGATCATTTTGGAAGCTTAGTGGATGATGGAGTGAAAAGTAGAAAGGCTCTAGGGAGTGGGACCAACCATTAAGTCAACTGAGAGTAGATAATAGTCTGGACTTTGGATCTTGCTTGTGTGAATAGAGAAAGAGAAGTATTTAGGAGACATGTGAAGGTAGAATGTGTAAATATGCTACACCTGATTGGATGCAGGGAATTAGACAGGGAAAAGTTGAGGATAAACTCAAGGTGGGAAATTTATATTATTAAAAGAATGGCAATAGATTTGATCTACAGAGGTGAGTTTAAAAAGAAATGGCAATTTGGTAAGGAAGATAATGAGTTATGTTTTAGACATGTTGCATTTTAGATGACTGTGAAGTTTCTGGTTAACAATATTTAATAGGGAATGTCTGACTGCAGCTCAGGATATAGAATAAGGATAATGACCCTTAAAATGGTTAAGATCATTGGGAGGGAAGCAAATAAAAAAGAGGAAAAGAAAGGTCTTGTGATGCTGATATGCCCATTGTATGAGGAAAGATTTTGGATGATGATTGAGGGAGACCTGAAAAGAACTGCACATCAAGGAAGAAAAGAAATGAAAGAAAAGTGTCACAAGCACCACAAAAGGAAAGAATATCCAAGAAAAAAGTTGTCAATCCTATTAAATGTTGTAGATGTATCATGAAAGGTGAGGCCTGAGAAAAGATCATTAAATTTGATATTTAAGGGATAATTGGTAACTGTAAAGACAGCCATTTTAGTTGAATGATGAGGTCAGGAGCTAGAGTACAAAGGGTTGAGATATCAGTCAGTGAATAAACATTAAGTGCCTTCTCTATGGTGGACTGTGCTAAGTACTGGGGATTCAAACATGAGGGGGAGGTGAAAGGGGAGAGAGAAAGGTGTGAGAGGAAGAGAGAGAAAGACAAGAAGAGTAGACAGTTCTTCCCAGGAGCCTGGCTATAAAAGAGAGGAAAGAGAGAAGATGATATTTTGAAGAAATAAAAGAGTGAAGGAAGGGTTTAGTACTTGGAATGTTTCTTAGGAGGGTAGGTACAAGTCAAGGGGAAAGATTGAAGATATTTCTCACTTCATTGCCTTAATTCTGCTTCTTTTCAGCACTTTCCCTAAGAGTTTAATATCTGACCTTGAGATATTATATCTCTCATAACAATGTTTTCTTATGAACCTTTTCTCCTAACTCTATGTTGACATCTTTTGAGATCCACTAATTCTTCCACCTCATCTATTCCAATTTCTTTCTTTTTTAATTTATGTGCCATTTTGTCCCAACTACATGCTAATATTCAGCTATTTTCCATTTTGGAGTGCAAAATATCAAGCCATTGTTATAAAGGATGTTAGAGTTTTTAAAAAAGAGTTTGCTTTTTTTTAAGAAGATGAATAACTTGACCAGATAATAAAGGAACAAATCTATTTACTGTTAAGCATTACCATTTCCAATAAGTGATAATAGTATCAATTTAATGCATCCTATGCATCATTTATAGAAATAGTATCTCAGAATTCTTTGCAAAATCAAATAACATGTGATGTATAATGTGTAATATACTTTGCTGGAAATAGTGATGTAAAACCTTTACCTTGCTATAGTCTTAAATTCTAAGGCTAAGCTGTAAAACAATTTATTTTTTACATAAATATAACTATCTCTATTTTGCCATATGGTAGTTTGTAATCCTAAACTGTATTATATAATTTCTATTAGAGTCACTGGCTTTTGTACCTTAAAGAAGAGATTTCAGAGGTGAAAGTCCTGAGAACATATCAGCTAGGTTAATTTCCTCAACTAGAGAAGCTATATTATTGATTATATTTTAAGAAAATTTTGTCTTAAGACATATTGTAATAATCTCAGAATAGATAATATTTTATTACTAACTTATGAAATGCAATTTTAAGCATTAAAATATTAAGCATCAAAAGGAAAAAGTAAGGGTTTTTTACTAATTAAAAAAGAGTGATAAACTAATAGAATTCAAAAGGTGGTATGGATGGTAAGAGTGCTGTCCTTATAGTCCTTTCTCAGTCTTGGTATACTTAATTGTAAAATACAGCTGATATAACCTATAGTCATTTACTCACAGGATTGTTTTAAGTATCATTGAGATAACATGCATTAAGTATTTTATAAACCATTAAATGTTATAGAAATGTCAGCTATTATTAATCATATCATGGATATTAATAATTCTATTTGTTCATATTTAGCCTTTTTCTGAATAAATGGCATTAAAAATAGTTGCCCAAATTAGTTCTTTTCCAATGTGACATTGTTTGGAAAATCCAAAATAGTGTTAGATGGTTGCAGCCTACAAAAAAGATTTTTTAAATCATATGTACATGTCTAAGAATAGTCTTAGAAATAGCAAGTTGTTCAAACCCCTGTTCTGCCATCTCCTGCAACTTCTTTGGGCTTCAGTTTCCTCCTTAAGCAGAATCAAGTAGCTAGACTAAGTGATCTTCAAGTTTCAATACTGTTCTATAATTTTATATACTTACCTTATCTCCATAACAATCATTCTAAATTCCTATCTAAAACAACAGTTTAAGACTGGTTTTCATCTTAAGAGAGTGGAAATGAGGGGCAGCTGGGTAGCTCAGTGGATTGAGAGTCAGGCCTAGAGACGGGTGGACCCAGGTTCAAATCTGACCTCAGACACTTCCCAGTTTTGTGACCCTGGGCAAGTCACTTGACCCCCATTGCCCACCCTTACCACTCTTCCACCAAGGAGTCAATACCCAGAAGTTAAGAGTTTAAAAAATGATTAAGAAAAAGAGAATGGAAATGAAAAGCCTTGAATCACATGAGGGAAAATAAAAGAAAAAATCCGTCACTATTTTCTTCTCTTTAACTTTGTGTTCATTTAAGGCTGAAGAAGTAGATTATTAATAGTATTTAGCTTATATTAAATAATTTTGTTATACTTCTCTAATGTTTATTTTATAGAAGAGAAGGGCAACAAACTAAAAATAGGTGATCTTTCCCTCCTTCTTTATGATTCCTTTTTTGAGGGACTTAGAGTTACTTGCATGCAAAGGCATGTTGTTCTGCTCAGAAGTTTTTATGAGGGGGACCACCTCTTTACTTTGCTGAAACTTTGATATAGATGGTGAAATAAATATAAAGGAGATATGAAGGAGTGGGAAATATATTATCTCCCCCCTCACTGTAAGTGCCCAATGAAATCCCCAAAGGAAGGGGACATAGACCCATTGTCTTACAGATCAATTGGTTTATAGTAAGAAATGAGCCAATTGATAATGTTAATATGATTAGTGGGCCTTACATTAACTCATACCATTCTCACAAGATTTCCATTGTGGATTTGTACCATGCTTCTTTCTGGTGAGTGTAGAGGAACATTCAGCTTTTTGCTTTAAAGGTCTGTGTACAGTTTTCTTATGAGTGGATATTTCTATGTGATTGTCTATCCCCAGCTTCATAGTTTGTTTTATTAGTTGAAATAAAAGCTTGCTCTCTAAAAGAGAATTTTAAAAGTTGATTATATATTCTCACATACTGTCTTGGAAGCCAACTTAGGATGATGGTGTTTTATTAGGTCCAAATTTTCAGAAGAGAAGAATACTGGAAATAGAATAAAAAGAAAGCAAATATATCCATAAAGCTGACAGGTGCAGTATATTAAAGGAATGAGAGTGTTCCTGCCTTGGGCCAAAAGATAATTCTAAGGATGATTGCTACAGTTTACCTCTCATATGAGTTATTGAAAAACACATTATGAAGATCCCTGAATGAAAGAAATGTTAAAAAAAGATTCAAATTATTGATGCCAGGTGGAAAATGAAAAGGCAGTTTTATTCATGATGGACATCATTTTAGGAAATAAAATTTATGACTACAGTTAATTACAAATTATAATTTATGGATTGTTTAATTCAACTCTGCTTCTTTTCACTGTTTTTGAAACTTATCTATCCATGGTCTGGTAAGTAACAAAAATACAATCCTTTGTCATGCTATGACCTTGGTCATTCTTTTCTTTAGAGAAACTAACTGAAAATGAGACTTTTCTCCCCACTTCCCCCATATGGGTAGTTAATGGAATTGAATATGGATCTTATTTCTTTCTTCAAAGGGAACATTTACAGCTGGCTTTTTATTCCAACATCACTTTCTGAAACAATATAACTTGGTATACCCTTAATATACTGAGGAGTAATGCAAATGGAAAACAGGATGACCTGTTCAGTCTAGAGGAAATTGGTTTGATTCCCAGGTTCATTCAATAGTCAAGGTTCAAAGGCACAAAAATAATGAGTTTGGAAATATCAAAATGCTGGAAAAGGATACCATTTGAATTACACTCAAGTAAAAGTGTTTCTCTCCTGAGCCATCCTCTGGATATTGTCAACTTAAATCTTTTCAGCGATATAGATGCCTAGGAAGAAAATATACACACAATAAACTCAAGAGTTTTTACCAGGAAATCCTTTTAAATTTCTTAACCTAACATTATTTCCTAAAGAGATTTTGAGATCCTTTCATGCTTCATAAATGGGCAAGAACTTCCCATACAGCAGAATTAGGAGAAATCACTAGTTGTTCCAAACAGACAAAACTTCCCATTAATTATTCTTGTCTACAAATAAATAGAATATCCTGGTAAAAGATGAACATATCCTCTTTGGAGAAAAAGAAAGACTTGATAAGAGTGTAGTGTATATTATATAGAAGAAATCCATTTTCAGTTAAAGATTGACCCAAATGGTCTCTCAATTTTTTTCTGATAATGAAATTCCATAATTCTTTATAGAGAGCCAAAAGGAAGCCACCAATATTCTTGGTGTACTTCATATGGAGGATTTGAAGGAGGATATGAATAAAAGTAGCACCGGAGTAGAGAGGACTGATGAATTACAGTCTTCATTTCTGAATGGAATATCCATACTGGTGACGACAAATCCAATCAAGTATACAAACATGTGGATCATAACATTATAGTTTTAGCCTAGAAAGTTTCTAAGGCGTTATCAGGTCCTGTCCCTTCATTTTACTAATGAGGAACTGGCAAGATACATCTTTTAGGAAATAATGTTCCAAGTCATACTGTTGATAATGAAATACAGTTGTTAAATTATATACAAATTGGTATACTTTTTGAAAAGTATAAAAACATTGTTATGATGATAATAACAGATAGTTTGGAGAAGCAGATAAATGTTTTCAGGGCCAAATAGAGCTTTAAGTCAAGAACCAGAGATTGACAGGCTACAGTGAGGAAAGGAGGGGGTAAAACACTCCTGATTCTCAAACCCCTCCCCCTCTAACTGCTTCTGCTTCAGTTGGTAATGAAGACAGGAATAAGATTCTTCTGGTAAGTTTCTCTTATGGCTGAAACCCCAATAATGTTCCTTTTCCTTAATTTGTATCCCTCTCAGGTCAGTTAGAAGAGATATAACAGCTAGCTAGGTAACAGTTGAGGACAGAGGAGATCTTAAACTGGCAGATCTTAAACAGGATTCAAACTAAATATACAGACTGAATTGTAAGTATCTTCCCAAATAATTATCAGGCACAGATTTGAAGGTAAAAAGTTATATTAGGAATTAACAAGGAAAATTAGAGAAGTTAATGAAGGTATTTGAATAAAGGAAAGGTGACCCTGAACTGTTAAATTGATGCTCCTTCCCCCCTCCTCACTGGAGGGGAGGAAACACTTAACTAAAACTGGCTTTCTTGCTATAGATAAATATCTTACTCTCTAATCACTAAGTAATTATATAATTATATTAATGAAGAATAGTAATAACAAATAGGCTAACCCTATGATTAGAAATCACTGGCTTAAGCTACAATGGCCACCTCAGGAGAAACCCCAAGTCAGCAGTGGCAAGCAGAGTCTCTGCTCACCTCCACTCCCACCAAATAACTGTCTTCAACCCTTCTCAACTGCCCCTCACCCAAAGTTCTCCAGGGGGGTCCCCTGGAATTCTGGGTGAGGCTCTCCCTGTACCTTTGCAGGGATTCCATGCTTTGCATCTGCACACAACAACATGAACTAATTTTATATAACCATTAAATTATTAATTATCTATCATTTCAAAATACTCCAAAAATTTAATCTAAAATTTACTTGTAGGATGAATGATAGAAAGGAAGAAGTCAATGGTCATTTAGAGGTTGCCTAATATGTGTCAGGGTACATAGTAAAGATATTGTCTAATTTAATCCTCACAATCTTGTGCAGTGGGTACTATTATTATTTTCATTTTACAGTTGAGGAAACTGAAGCAAAGAGAGGCTAAATTACCTGCCCAGAATCATATAGCTTTTAAATATCTAAGATCAGATTTGAACTCAGGTCTTCTTGACTCCTACTTCCAGGCAAGAATTCTTTCCATTGTGCCACCTAGATACTTGATAAATGAATACTATATACTGAACTAATATAAGTTATTAAATTTAATATTTGATGAACCTCTGATATCATTAATGAGGGCATTCCTTGTCCTGGTATATATAACCACCATTCATAATTTTTTTAATCTAATTGGATTTTTTCCAAATTCTTTTCCATGTCTTTATCCATATGCAATGGATTCTTTCTTAAAATCCCCCATAAAATTATACCCAAAGTCCTAATGGCTTTCTTTTAAATGTTTTAATGTTTCATGCATATAAGTGTAACATGAGATGTCCACTTGTTAATACTTATCTCCTACAAGAAAAATCCAAAAAATTCCTCATCAAATGGCAGGAAATGCTTAGTATGGTACCTGAAAATATGTTTCTTCTGAGATAATCAGTTTTAATGATTTAAGACATTTAAAATAAATCACAGAGCTTTAGTATTTTTAAAAAATATGAATTTTTATGGCAAAGAAAACTTAGAATGAATGAAAGTTTAACATATCTTCAAAAATGATCTAATCTTTCTCCTTTTCCATTTTGGGCTTGTTTTTTGGACATATGTAGCAAATATACAAGATATACTCATTGAGGAATTAACTGGTCCCTCTTGATAGATTTTGAGATTCACAAAAAAGATTTCATGAAATTTGGGACATGCTCCATTTGATATGGCTCCAGGACATACGATTCTATATATCCAATAGGCACTTGTAGAAAAAAGACTTCAAGTTAAAAAGAAGAGGATTGGATAAGTAAAATGGAGAATCATGTATATGTAAGATAATAACTACATCCCTAGAGACTGATAAGATCACCAAGGTTAAAGGATAGAGAGAGAGAAAAGAAGAGGATTAAAAATACCCAGGACTGGGGGCAGCTGGGTAGCTCAGTGGATTGAGAGCCAGGCCTAGAGATGGGAGGTCCTAGGTTCAAATCTAGCCTTAGACACTTCCTAGCTGTGTGACCCTGGGCAAGTCACTTGACTCCCATTGCCTACCCTTACCACTCTTCTGCCTTGGAGCCAATACACAGTATTGACTCCAAGATGGAAGGTAAGGGTTTAAAAAAAAATAGAATACCCAGGATTAAAAAGTATGAACTGGATGAAAATACAACAAATGAAAATTGAGCAGAATAAATCTGAGGAAAAACAGGTGAAGCCATTGTTGTCCAAAAAAAGAAAAGAATATAAAGTAGAACAGGGTGATTTACAACATCTAAAGCTGTATATGTAAAAAAAGATAAGCATTAAGAAAAGGCAAATAGAAATGCCAATTAAGAGATTATTTGGTAACTTAAGAGTTGTCAGTTTCATATTAATAAGACTGGAAGTCAAACTGATTAGTGGTGTGGCTGGATCTAAGGATATCCATTCTTTTAAAAACATTTTGGACTTCGGGTTAAGATGGCAGCAGAGTAAGGAGCAGCTGCTCAATCTATCCTAACCAAAGCATACAGGACTCCTGAAGGGGACATAAAAATGAACCCAGACGAACGAAGGAACTCCACAACAGGGCGCAGCATTGAAGGTATGTAGAATCGAGGCATTTTCACGCTATAAAGGGGTAAAACAGCTCTCACTAAAATGCAAGAGGAAGAAGCCCCTCCACCCCCACCCCCCACACCACGCACAGTGCCAAGGCCAACGCGCAAGAGTGAAAACAGGATTGGGGCAACCAGTAAATCACTAGCAGCCCCAGGGCTTGTACCTGTGAGCTGCCAGACGTGGGACCCCAAGTGGCTGGGGGGACACACGGACTTTCCTGAGCCTATACGCAGGTGAAGGCTCTGCCCCAGGAGCAAATAAAGATCTATAAAGCAGGGCCTTTCCCCTGAGCATATGCATGGGTGAAGGCAGTGCCCTAGGCGTGAATAAAGATTTCCAGCTCAGGCTTGGACATTGAGTGTGGACCTGGTGCAGAATGGAGCGCGGCTGTGGAAGCAACCCCCAAGACCTCTGAAGGAGCCTCGGGCAGAGGGGCAGAGCGAGGACTACCAGGAGACCTGACCCAGAGGACAAGACTGGAGCCATCGAAAGCTAAGAAAGCGCAGGCAGACCCTGAGTGTGAAGATAAAGCTGAAAAGGGGTGGGGCTAATAATGGCAAGCCATAGGGAAGCCCAGAAGAAAGAAGATTACCAAGAAAAACTCTGGAACACAGGACAACTTTTAAACAGAGAAAATCCAGACAACAGAGGAGGACGAACAAATAACCAAACCTCCCGCCAAAAATGAAAGCTGGTCACAAGCTATTGAACAGTTCAAAAATGAGATGTTGAGGAAGATGGAAGAAATCTGGCAAGAAAATAACAGTTTAAAAGGCAGAATTTCCCAATTGGAAAGTGAGGCAATTCAACTGAAGAACAGAAATGACCAGAATGAAAAGGAAAACCAAAGATTATAGCTGAAAACCAAAAGATTATAGCCAAAAACGAAAAGATTATAGCTGAAAATCAGTCCTTAAAGGCTAGAATCTAAGAATTAGAAGCCAATGATCTCTCAAGACAACAAGAACAAATAAAACAAAGTCAAAAGACTGATAAAATAGAGGGAAACATGAAATATCTCAATGAGAAAATGACAGACCAAGAAAACCGGTCTAGAAGAGACAATTTGAGAATCATTGGTCTTCCAGAAAAGGCAGAAATTAATAGAAACTTGGACTCCATACTTAAAGAAATTATTCAGCAAAATTGCCCTGAAGTTCTACAACAAGAGGGCAATATAGACATTGAAAGGATCCATAGATCACCCTCTACACTGGACACAGAAAAGTCAACACCAAGGAAAATAATACCCAAATTCAAGAGCTTTCAAGTAAAAGAAAAAATTTTACAAGAAGCCAGAAAGAGACAATTCAAATATCAAGGAGCACCAATCAGGATCACACAGGATCTGGCAGCCTCCATGCTAAAAGACCTCAAGGCTTGGAATATGATATCCAGAAAGGCAAGAGAGCTGGCCTTCAGCCACGGATCAACTACCCATCGAAACTGACTATATACTTCCAGGGGAAAGTATGGGCATTCAACAAAATTGAAGATTTCCAAGTTTTTGCACAAAAGAGACCAGGACTTAATGGAAAGTTTGATACCCAACACAAAAATCAAGAGAAACATGAAAAGGTAAATAAGAAAAAGAGGGAAAAGAAAGAAAACTCATAACCTTTTAAATTTGACTCTTTAAGGGCTTAAATAAGATCTAATTATCTGTATTACTATGTGGAGAAATGTTATGTATAATTCTCTGTAGTGAACTCTATTCACTATTATAATATTCATTATTATAGCCACCAGAAGAATAATTCATAGTGAGAGGACAGGATACTAAATGGTCTAAGATGACATGGGGGGTGGGAAAAAGGGGGGATAGTAGGGGACACCAAGAAAAATCTAAGTAAATAGGAAAAATAGGATATTCTATTACACACAAAGAGGGCATGGAAAGGGGAGGGGATAAATACTATCATAAGAAGGAGAGGAAGAGAGCATTAAGAGGTAATAATTAAAACTTACTCTCAGAGTAATCAACCAGGAGATGGAAGAGTAGCTTTATTATTCATTCAGATAAAAAACCTCTATCTAACCCTACTGAGAAAGTCAGAAGGGATAAACCAAAGGGAGCAAGGGAGTGGGGAGGTCAAAAAAGGGAGGGTAGAAGAAGGGGGAGGGAATTCATTAGGTCTTTAAAAAACAAAAAGAGGGGAATAAAAAAGGAGGGGGAAGAAATGGAAGTCAATCAAGGGAGGGAATAAGGGATACTGGCTCAAAGCAAACCAGTGGTTTAAAAGAAAATAGTGTAAGAAGAACGGGTGGGTCTAGGGGAGGATACAAAAATGTCAGCAAATGCACAACTAACAGTTGTAACTCTTAATGTGAATGGGATGAACTCGCTCATAAAACTGAAGCAAATAGAGTGGATCAGAAACCAAAATCCTACCATATGTTGTCTACAAGAAACACATATGAGGTGGGTAGACACACACAAGTTCAAGGTTAAGGGCATAAGCAAAATCTTTTGGGCGTCAAATGAGAAAAAGAATGCAGGAGTAGCTATTATGATCTCTGACAAAGCCAAAGTAAAAATAGATATGATTAAAAAAGACAGGGAAGGTCATTACATCCTGATTAAAGGCAGTATAAACAATGAGGAAATTACACTGCTCAATATATATGCACCAAGTGGTATAGCATCCAAATTCATAAAGGAGAAAATGGCAGAGCTCAAGAAGGAAATAGATAGTAAAACCATAATAGTGGGAGATCTAAATATTCCTCTTTCAGATCTAGATAAATCTAACCAAAAAATAAATAAGTAAGAGGTAAGAAAGGTGAATGAAGTCCTAGAAAAATTAGATTTAATAGATACATGGAGAAAAATAAATAGGGACAAAAAGGAATACACCTTCTTTTCAGCTGCACATCGTACATTTACAAAGATTGACCATGTAATAGGACATAGAATCATTGCAAACAAATGCAAAAGAGCATATATAATAAATGTAACCTTCTCAGATCATAATGCAATAAAAATAATATATAGTAAGAGCACCTGGACAGGCAAATCAAAAACGAATTGGAAATTAAACAATATGATCCTCCAAAACCAATTTGTCAAAGAAGAAATCATAGAAACAATCAACAATTTCATTGAAGAGAATGACAATGATGAGATATCCTACCAAACCCTGTGGGATGCAGCCAAGGCAGTACTTAGGGGGAAATTTATATCCTTGAGTGTATATATTAACAAATTAAGGAGGGCAGAGATTAATGAATTGGGTATGCAACTCAAAAAATTAGAAAGCAAGCAAATTAAAAGCCCCCATATGAAAACTAAATTAAAAATACTGAAAATTAAGGGAGAAATTAATAAAATTGAAAGTAAAAGAACTATTGAATTAATAAATAAGACTAGAAGCTGGTATTTTGAAGAAACAGATAAAATAGACAAAGTACTGGTCAATCTAATAAGAAAAAGGAAAGAAGAAAACCAAATTGACAGTAAAGGGAGACTTCACCTCTAATGAAGGGGAAATTAAGGCAATCATTAAGAACTATTTCGCCCAATTATATGGCAACAAATATAACAATCTAGGAGATATGGATGAATATTTACAAAAATATAAATTGCCTAGCTTAACAACAGAAGAAATAGAATACCTAAATAATCCCATATCAGAACTAGATTTTGAACAAGCCATCAAAGAACTCCCTAAGAAAAAATCACGAGGACCTGATGGATTCACAAGTGAATTCTATCAGACATTCAGAGAGCAACTAATCCCAATACTATACAAATTATTTGATATGATAATCAAAGAAGGAGTCCTACCAAATTCCTTTTATGACACAAATATGGTACTGATCCCAAAGCTAGGTAGAACAAAAACAGAAAAAGAAAACTGTAGACCAATCTCCCTAATGAACATAGATGCAAAAATCTTAAATGGAATATTAGGAAAGAGACTCCAGCAAGTAATTAAGAAGATCATCCACCATGATCAGGTGGGATTTGTACCAGGAATGCAAGGATGGTTCAATATTAGGAAAACCATCCACATAATTGACCATATCAACAGTCTAACAAACAAAAATCACATGATTATCTCAATAGATGCTGAAAAAGCCTTTGACAAAATACAGCATCCGTTCCTATTGAAAATATTGAAAAGTATAGGAATAGAAGGACCTTTCCTAAAAATAATAAACAGTATATACCTAAAACCATCAACAAGCATTATATGCAATGGGGATAAATTAGAAGCCTTCCCAAGAAGATCAGGAGTAAAACAAGGATGCCCATTATCACCTCTATTATTCAACATAGTACTAGAAACACTAGCAATAGCAATTAGAGAAGAAAAAGAAATTGAAGGTATCAAAATAGGCAATGAGGAGAATAAGCTATCACTCTTTGCAGATGATATGATGGTCTACTTAAAAAATCCTAGAGAATCAACTAAGAAGCTAGTAGAAATAATCAACAACTTTAGCAAAGTGGCAGGATACAAAATAAATGCACATAAATCATCGGCATTTCTACATATTTCCAACACATTAGAGCAGCAAGAGGTAGAAAGAGAAACACCATTTAAAATCACCCTAGACAATATAAAATACTTGGGAATCTATCTACCAAAACAAACACAACTATTATATGAAAACAACTACAAAACACTTTCCAAACAAATAAAACTGGATCTCAACAATTGGAAAACCATTAATTGTTCATGGGTAGGACAAGTTAACATAATAAAAATGAACATTCTACCCAAATTAATTTACCTATTTAGAGCCATACCTATCAAATTACCAAAAAACTACTGAATTAGGAAAAACTATAACAGATTTCATTTGGAATAACAAAAGATCAAGAATATCAAGGGAAATAATAAAAAAAAGTGAAGGAAGGGGGCCTAGCAGTACCAGATATTAAACTATATTATAAAGAAGCAGTCATCAAAACAATATGGTACTGGCTAAGAGATAGAAGGGAGGATCAGTGGAATAGACTTGGGGTAAATGACATCAGCAAGACAGTGTATGATAAACCCAAAGAGCCCAACTTTTGGGACATGAATCCACTATTTGACAAAAAATGCTGGGAAATTTGGAAAACAATATGGGAGAGATTAGGTTTAGATCAACATCTCACGCCCTACACCAAGATAAATTGAGAATGGGTGAATGACCTGAATATAAAGAGAGAAACTATAATTAAGCTAAGTGAACAAAGTTGTATACCTATCAGATCTCTGGGAAAGGAAAGATTTTAAAACCAAACAAGAGTTAGACAAAATTACAAAATGTAAATTAAATGGTTTTGATTATATCAAGCTAAAAAGCTTTTGTACAAACAAAAACATTGCAGCCAAAATCAGAAGGGAAACAACAAATTGGGAAAAAATCTTTATAACAAAAAACTTTGACAGGGGTCTAATTACTGAAATATACAAGGAGTTAAATCATTGGTATAAAAATCAAGCAACTCCCTAATTGGAAAATGGGCAAGAGACATGAATAGGCAATTCTCAGGTAAAGAAATCAAAAGTATCAATAAGCACATGAGAAAGTGTGGCAAAATTGGGACATTAATGCATTGCTGGTGGAGTTGTGAAATGATCCAACCATTCTGGCTGGCAATTTGGAATTATGCTCAAAGGGCTATAAAAGAATGCCTACCCTTTGATCCAGCCATACCATTGCTGCATTTGTACCCTGAAGAGATCATAGATAAACAGACTTGTACGAAAATATTTATAGCTGCGCTTTTTGTAGTGGCAAAAAAAAAAACTGGAAAATAGGGTATGTCCTTCAATTGGGGAATGGCTGAACAAATTGTGGTATATGCTGGTGATGGAATACTATTATGCTAAAAGGAATAATAAACTGGAGGAGTTCCAGGTGAACTGGAAAGGAACTGATGCAGAGCGAAAGGAGGAGAGCCAGAAGAACACTGTACACAGAGATTGATATACTATGGTAAAATCGAATGTAATGGTCTTCTGTACCAGTAGAAATGCAATGACACAAGACAGCTCTGAAGGATTTATGGTAAAGAATGCTACCGACATTCAGAGGAAGATCTGCAGGAGAGGAAACATAGAAGATAAACAATTGCTTGAATGCATGGGCTGAGGTGGACATGATTGGGGATGTAGACTCGAAAGGACCACCGCAATGCAACTAACAACAATATGGAAATAGGCCCTGAACAAGGACACAAGTTACAACCAGTAGAAATGTGTGTTGGCCATGGGTGTGGGAAGAGTGGGGGGGTGAAGGGGAAAGTAGGGTATGAAGCATGTAAACAGGTCAAAAATGAATATTAATAAATGTTTAAAAAAACATTTTGGCATAGTTCCAAATTGCCTTCCAGAATGGTTGGATTAATTCACAACTCTACCAGTAATGCATTAGTGTCCAAATTTTGCCACATCCCTTGCAACATTTATTATTTTCCTTTACTGTCATATTGGCCAATCTACTAGGTGTGAGGTGGTACCTCAGAGTTGTTTTGCATTTCTCTAACTATAATAGATTTAGAACACTTTTTCATGTGTTGATAGTTCTGATTTCTTCATCTGAAAACCGCTTATTCATGTCCCTGGATGATTTGTCATTTGGGGAATAGTTTGAAATCTTGTACATTTGACAGTTCTTTATTAATTTGAGAAATTAGATCTCTCTCAGAGGTTTTTATTATAAATTCTTTTTTCCCAAGTTTGTTAGATCCCTTCTAATTTTGGTTGCATTGGTTTTGTTCATACAAAGATTTTTTAATTTAATATAATAAAATTATTCATTTTATATTTTGTAATGTCCTCCATCTCTTATTTGGTCTTAAATTCTTTCCTTTCCCATAAATCTGAAAGGTATACTATTCTAAGTTCACCTCATTTTTTTAGAATTGTCTTTTTTATATTTAAGACATTTATCCATTTTGAATTTATCTTGGCATAGTGTGTGAGATGTCGATATAAATCTAATTTCCCCCATTCTGTTTTCTAATTTTACCAACAGTTTTTGTCATATAGTGGGCTCTTGTTCTAAAATCTGGGATCTTTCAGTTTATTTAATACTACCTTGCTGAGGTCATTTACCCCATGTTTATTCCATTGATCCACCCTTTTATTTCTTAGCCAGTACCATATTGTTCACTCTTCTATTATAGTTTAAGATCTGGTTCTTCTAGGCCTCCATCCTTCATTTTTTCTATTAGTTTCCTTGATATTCTTGATTCCAGATGAACTTTGTTATAATTTTTTTATTCTATTAGAAAGTTTTTTGGTAGTTTGAGAGGTATTAATTTGGGTACAATTGTCATTTTTTATGATATTAGCTCATTTTACTCATGAGCAACTAATGTTTTTCCAATTGTTTAGATCTACTTTTATTTGTATGAAAAGTGTTTTGTAGTTGTGTTTGTATAATTCCTGAGTTTATCTTACAAACATATTCCCAAATATTTTATATTTTGTGGAGTGATTTTTGTTGGAAATATATAAATGCTGATGATTTATGTGAGCTTTTTTGTACCCTGCAACTTCCCTAAAGTTGTTAATTATATCCACTAGTTTTTAGTGGATTTTCTTGGATTCTTTAAATATGCCCTTACATAATATGCAAAGAGAGATAGTTTAGTTTCCTCATTGCTTACTTGGATCCCTTCAATTTTTTTTTTCTTCTCTAATTGCTACTGCTAGCATTTGCAGTACAATATTAAATACTAGTGATCTTAATGGACATCCTTGTTTCACTCCTGGTCTTATTGGGAAGACTTCTAACTTATCACCATTGCAAATCATACTTGCTGATGGTTTTAAATAAAAACTCATTATTTTAAAGAAAGTCCCTTTTATTCCTATACTTTCTAGTGTTTTCAATGGGAATTGTATTTTGTCAAAGGCTTTTTCTGTATCTATTGAGATAATTATATTATTTCTATTAGTTTGGTTGTTTTTATGGTCAATTGTGCAAATGTTTTTTTAATATTAAACTATCTTTGCAGTTCTGGAATAATCCCACCTTGTCATAGTGAATAACCCTTGTGATAACACTATAGATTTTTGCTAGTATTTTGTTTAGATTTTTATATCTATGTTCCATGTGATTGATCATCTATCATTACCTTTGTATACTTCTTGTAGAACAAATTTTCTACTGATTTTCTGTTTTCCCCCAAATTCTTAAAACTCCTTTAAGTCATTAAATATCATGTTTACTTTGTATAAGTATGCTCAGCTTTCCTGGATACATTATTCTTGGTTATAAATCCAGGTCTTTTGCACTATGAAATATTATATTTCATGCCATGCATTTTTTTTAGTGTTGCAGTTGTGTTATTTAGAATTTCTGGTGCTCTATTTAGAGCTATTTGAGACTCATTTGAGCTTTAATGACAAATTTCCTGTGGACACTTGGAAAACTACATTTTCCATGGTCCAAAGGGTTTCCTGTTTTGGATGATGTATTCAAGGTAAAGCCGGGCTTTAAATATTGGGAAGTTGGTTTTGACTGCCTTTTTTGCTACCTGAGCAAGCTCCCGGGGGATGTAGATGAGGAGGGAAGGTATGGAATGTAATGGAGGAGGCGGGAATAGCCAGGTGAGCATTCTGATTTTATTCTATCAACATGGGCCTAAATAAAATATTAGTTTTCCTCATAATATCAGCCTTAATTATTTTTTAAAATAACACAGCTTCAAAGGCTGTAGTTCTAGAATATTTAAATTATTTCTTTCTTGTGACTTGTAGCATTTCCTTCTTATCCTGGAAACTACAGAACTTTTCAATTATGTCCTTGGGTATTTTCATGTCAGTGTCTCTTAAAGGTCAATATTGGTGAGGTTTTTTCAATTTCTATTTTACCATCTGGTTCTTGAATTTCTGGGCAGTTTTCCTTGATGATTTCTTGGAGTATGGTACCTAACCTTTTTTTTTGGTTGTAAACTTGTGGGAGTCCAATTATTCTTTTATTTCTTGCCTTGAAGTATTTTCTTTGTCATTTGATTTTCTGATAAATTATTTCATATTTTCTTCTATTATTTCATTTTTTTGCTCTATTATTTCTTGTTTTCTTAGGAAATCATTAACTTCTTGTCTAATTCAAGTTCATAATAAACAATTTTCTTCCAAAAGTTTCTGGCTCTCATTTTCCTTTTGGATGACCTTTCTTTCATGATTTTCTTGCATTGTTCTTCTTTTTTAACTAACTTTTCCTCCACCTCTTATTTAGTATTTGAGATCTTTTAAAAACTCTTCTAAAAGCCCTTTTTAAGCTGGTGGCCATTTATTGTATTTCTTTGCTGCTTTTGAAGTAAGTACTTCACTGTCCTGGTGTTTGAACTTAGATCTTCTCTGTCTCCATATTAATTATCAATAGTTGGGTTCTTCTTTGCTTGCTTGTTTTTTGTTCATTTGTTTTTTAAACTTTAGTGGCTAGACCCAATAGACAATTTTGGCTTCATGGTGGAGTCTCAGGGTTCATATAGTGCTGGGATGTGACACCTCAGGTTTCAGGATTTTTGTATCTGTGTTTATTATTTCCTGGGCCCTATTTAATTATTCCAGTTTTTATAGTTCCTGAGTTTGTCCCCTCACTGAAGCCTTAGTTCATAATTGACCTCAGGTATTCCATCAAGAGACCATAGGCAGTTCTGCCAACCATAACTACAAGCAGAGAGTCCCTCCCTATCTTTGAAAATGACCAGGGACCCCACTCTTCTTGGAGTGATCACAGTAGATGGGGCCTCAGTCCCACTGCAACCATACATATATATGTGCATTCTTTCCTCACTCTTCCTCCCCTACTGCTTT
The DNA here is from genome assembly GCF_016433145.1 of Gracilinanus agilis. Lineage (NCBI taxonomy): Eukaryota > Metazoa > Chordata > Mammalia > Didelphimorphia > Didelphidae > Gracilinanus > Gracilinanus agilis. The sequence goes on from NC_058130.1 coordinate 324,532,165, forward strand.
GGAGTTAAGCAGGGGTTTAGTCTGCATTCCTCAAGCCTCCAAAGTCTCTGAGTGGTTATCTCTAAGGTTTAAAGTCATGCCCTCAGGGCATGACTCCCATAGCTGTGGAATCATAGCTACAAATGACACAGCTACTCCCAGAGCTCTTTGCTTGCAAATTCCAGTGGTATCCTCCAGGATGAAAATGTTAGTGTTCAACTGATTGTGAGGTGGTGGGCTTATCCTTTAGGGATGATCTTGTTAATTCCACATCGTTTGCTCTGGTCCTGCCCCACCAACCTCCAACAGGCTTGCAGTGGTGGGACTGAGGCCAGGAAATCAGAACCTTGCCTCCGTAGTTGTCCCTGGGTATTCAGCTTTATTTCTTACTCCTTTTTGGTATTGCTACTTTTAGCATTGATTCTGTGGTGTTATTTATTTATTGGTTTGTTTGTTTGGGTTTTTTATTTACTTTTAGTATTTGTGGTGGGTATTAGGAGAGAAAGGATGTTTTTTTTACCCTATTTGAACATCATCCCACAATATTTTTCCTCCCTTCCTACCATGCATATTCTTACTCAATTTAAAAAATGAATTCATTTCCATTTAATATTGTGGTTGGTTTCTGGTGGGATTGTTTTCTTTTGTGTCTCACACTTGGAAATAGCAACTCATAACAGAAGGGTCATGACATTATAGCCACTCATGAAGTTTGTTCCTGCCTGATCCCTTTAACATCATCATTATCTATTCCTAATGCCAGATTAATTCATTTCTCTTGTACTCATTGCCCCACCACACCACCCTATCAGTTTCAGGAAACTTTCATACTGTAGAGATGAATCTGGATGCACCAAAACCTTGACAGTTTCTACCAAGATGGAAACTTTTCATTATAAGTCTTTAGACAGATTAAAAAAATTTTTTTATCTGAAGACTAGATTATCTAAATTTGAAAAAAATGAATATTAAATGAAAATAAATCAAAGCATTTAGTAAATATATACTATATACAACATTCTAAATATATGGAAAAAAGAAACAAGATACTTCCTGCTCTCAAGGAATTTACTCTTTTTTATCACAAGATACAAAATGTACAGAAGCAAGCAAAACATGCATACCAAGTAATTGCAAGTAGGAGAAAGTAAAGGGAAAAAATTAGGCAAATTTGGAGAGATCTTATTTAAGAAGTGTCACCTCAATGTTTTTGAAGAGATTCTATGAGAAGGTGAGAAGGAAATCTTTTGCATGCATGAGGGAAATTATTTTCAAAGACACTGAGATAGAAACACATTATTGTATACAAGGAAATGAGAGCAGAATCACTAGTTTGACTGTAGTTGTTAAATTATTTGACTTCTGAAATTCTCAAAGACTGTATGTTATGTCACAGAAGAGTTGTGATCTCTGTTTCTTGAGGAGAGTATTCATAGCATAGCAAATACATATTGAAGCATGTGAAACTACCACACCAATGCAACTATTAACAATTTGGAAATAGGTCTTGATCAATGACACATGTTAAAACCAGTGGAAATACGCATCAGCCATGGGTGGGGAGGGGGGGTAGCTGAGGAGGGTTAAGGGGAAAGTAAGAGCATGAATTATGTAACCATGTTAACTTTTCTAAAAAATAAATATTAATAAAGTTTAAAAAATCAAAAAATTAATAAATAAAATGAATCTATACTGATTGGAATAATTTAAAATGTCATCTCTGGACTAATGTTTATAATTTGCTACAAAATGGTAGAGAATATATTCCTTTTGTCTTTAATATCTACTCAGCAGAAATTTACTAAGTGGCTTATTTTGAGCTGTGTCTATATCAAATTAAACTACTTATTCTAAAATGGTAAATGCAATAATTTTATAAATATTTAGTTTGGTTTTCCAAATAATACAAGTTAATTGGTATATCAAGGGCAGTTTTTGTTGTCATAATATTTTATTGGAATGTAAAATTGAAAAAGGAAACTTTTCATTCTTTGTATCTACAGTACTTAGCATAATGTATGATGTAATAAAAGGCAATAAAGAAAAGGTAAATGGGAGTTTTGGTCCTTTGGTGGGAAAGAAGTGTGCAATAGTGGATTGTGGTGGTAAGGAGAGATGTAATGGAATGGCTGAGTTTAGGGAAATAGAGGACAAGGCAGTATAATGAACATTAACGGGAGATGATGAGGTAATTAAGAGAGGCAGCTGCAATAGGGAGACACTCAGACTAGAGACAGAGGTTACTTGGGGAGGAAGGCTGGACTCTTCTAGGGAAAATGGTATTTCTACAGACACAAAGGTTAGGGCCAGTCAGAAGTGGTTTGAATCTGACTAGAGGGGTTTCTAGTCAGTTTCTCAAGTCCACAAAGAAGGAGTCCCAAGGCTCCTCCCTGTCAATGAAACTGAAGGGTTTCCAGGAGGAAGTATAGAGACAACTACTTCCTCCCAAGATGGATGCCTCCAGCTTCCCTTAGGAAAATAAAGAGAATAGTTCCTTCTTTCTTTCAACCCTCACTTATTGTGGAGCCAATGATTTAACAAAGGGTTTGATTAGGTAACATGGGGTTTATTAAAGTTTCAGGGTTGATTATAAAGGAGAGACGGGTACAGGGTTTCTCTAACAGCTGCTAGGGGGAAGCTCCTGGTGGGGGAGGGTCACAGGAATGGCTTGGACTGAGAGAGAGCCTGCTATCTCTCAGCCAGGGAAGTTTGGCTGCCCTTGAAGTTAGGGAGTACTAAAACAATAATGCAAGGGATAGTTTGTTTCAAGCATAAGCCCTACTTGTCTATGGGGAACTAAATCTTCAAAGTCTAATTGCTACAACCCAAAAATCCACCCTTTTCCCAAAGTCCACAGGGAAATTAGGAAAGTAATAGGGGAAAGATATAGGGAAGATCAGGGAAGGTCCAGAGAGGTTAGCTAAGCTCCAAATGTCCAAAGACAAAAGCACAGATTCAAGGCAAGGTTTCAGCCCATAGGCAGAGCCCAGTTCACACCTCTGCTCTTCACAAGCTTCTGGGACCAATTGCCCTTTGTCAGAGTTCTAAGACTGGCTAACTACCAGAAATTCTAGTTAGGTTTTGCAAGGGTAAATGCCTTGATTGCATCTCTGCATTACAATGACACATAATAGACACACATAAAGAAAGCAAGATGGAATAATGGATGGAGCACCAGCCCTGAAGTTAGAAGGACCTTAGTTCAAATATGACTTTTGGCACTTAGCTCATTTTTAATCCTCATTTGTAAAATGAGCTAGAGAAAGAAATGGCCAACCATAACAAAAATTTTGCCAAGAAAACCCTAAATGTGTTCAAAAAGTTGGATATGACTGAAATGCCTGAATGACAAAGGCACTTAATATATACTTGCTGGTTGTTTTTGTTTTTTTTTTGATTGCTTTTCTAGAGAAGTGATTAAACACCCCATTTGTTTTGATGTCATATAGTTGTAGCTATTCACTATTTTATATAGTTCATTGCCTCATTTTGAACATTAGCTACAGGTAATAGTTAATTTATTGCATGGGCATATTTTTCATCAGTGATTTGTTCACTTAAACTATATGTATCTGAAATGGATGGAAACAGGTTTTACCATGCTTAGGTTTAATTAAATTTTAATGTTAGTTAAACTCTAATTAATGTCAAGCATTATCCTGTGGCTAAAACAACCTATAATACAGAAATAGTTCAAAGAACAAAACAAAAAAGACAATTCAACAAAAAACTCAGTGAAAATGATTCCAGTTATGGAAAAAGAGTCACTTCTCAGAATGGTTACCTTATCCACAATATATGCTACATTTTTAATACATAAACAATCTTCTGGAAAAGAACTGAAGGACATATATAATGACTCTACTTAAGAGAAAATTATTTTACTGTGAAAAATGATAGATATTCTTTCCACATTCTTTTTTGGGACAGATCATATTAGAAAAAATTCACATAGCATGAAGAAGCTTTTTCTTTCCTGTTTCCATTCTGATGAAAATGAAAGAATATTGTCTACCAACCTGTCAATCTGACTAAGAACTTTCAAGAAAAATAAGTTCACTTTAAAAATCCTAAATAAAAGGTCAAGGTGACTCATTGTTTTTATTTAGATGTTAGAATTGTAAGTTATAATTTATGCTGGGTGAAATGAGAAAGGCTGTAAAATGTTGGTTCCATGCACAACATATAAGAAATATGAAATGGAGTTGAAACTTATTGTGAATAACCTATGCTGTTGGTTACAAATAAGACAGGAAAGAGGATATATTACCTAGAGGATTTTAGTTGTTCAACCCAATAGTTCTCTATCTTGCAAGCTGAAAATATATGTTTTGTCATTTGTGATTTATCCAAAGTTGATTGGGATAAGGAACTATGGCTTTTTCTCCCTCATAGTGCAAGAAATGATTTCTTTAATGTATTTTTCCTGAGGTTGACCAAGTATATTTGAGATATGAATGGTAATGTACTATATTTTTGAAAAAGTATAATCCCTGACACCAAAAAGGATCTAGAGTAAATAATATTTCCAAGTGTTTTTAGAAATACATAAGTCCTGCAACAACTTGTAGCATTTTCCTTCATAAATTAAAAGAACACTTGTAAATCTCTGTAAACATTCTAGATTGTGCTGCACTTTTCAGAAACTATAATGACTTGGAAAAGTGCTAGCTACTCAACTAGTTACCAAATATAATGTAATATGGCATTTATTTAGTTCAATGATTCTAATAATATGTACAGGTTTTAGCTACAAAAATCTAAACAGCTAGTTGAAAAGTTGATTCGTATATATGATAGGATCAAATTAATTTGTCTCAGTGTCACCGAATTATTAGATTGACTTTTTAAAGATAAAACCTATATTGATTACACCAATATTTAATAAATTTGAACATCTGTCAACATATAACCAAATTAATTAATCCACCATTTAACAAGAATTTATTATCTTACTCTGTATTAGTTACTACTAGGTACTTAGAATTACATATAAAGGCAAACAAACAAAAACAATTACTTCTAACAGCTTACATGTTCTTAAATGATTTTTCAAAAAGTTCAAATAACTGGATTCAAAGTCTTTTGGTACTTCATTTAAATATAAATGGACCTTAACATCACAGGTAAATTGCTATGCCAGACAATCTAATCCAATTCTTTCACTTTATAGTAGCAGAATGAATTTTAGGTTAAATTTGATGACTTGCCCAGAGTATAACAAGTACTAAGTGATAGATTTGAACTCACATCCTCTGATTCCAAAACAAATATTTTTTCCTATATACTATGCTACTAACTGACATTATCACACACACATTTGAACAAGTGCCAATACAAATACACATGCACATTTACACATCACTGACTGTTTGATGGATTAAAATACATGGCAGCAGATATTTTTCTCAGAACTTTACTGGTTTCTTTCTAGCTTTTTTCTTTTGTATTTAAAGCTGTTTGGTACTCTTTCAATAACCACAAAGAGGGCTCTATAGGAAAATGGAATTGTTTTAATAAATCTTTATTCTTGTGAAAATTTTACCTACCTTATTCTCTGGATCATCCTATACTTCACTCATCTTTATTTTGTAGTACACTTTTTTTTAAACCCTTGTACTTCGGTGTATTGTCTCATAGGTGGAAGATTGGTAAGGGTGGGCAATGGGGGTCAAGTGACTTGCCCAGGGTCACACAGCTGGGAAGTGGCTGAGGCCGGGTTTGAACCTAGGACCTCCTGTCTCTAGGCCTGACTCTCACTCCACTGAGCTACCCAGCTGCCCCTTGTAGTACATTTTTGACTTCAAAAGATCATAAAAGAGTTAAGCTCAGTCCTAGGGTCCTGGCATGTCAGTCTCTAATTATCAAGCTACATTTGACTACATTTATCAAGCTACAAATGACTACATATATAATGGTAACAGTTTTGATAAATGTAGTCATTCCTTGATTCCTTGGATTAATCTATCACCTGCTTGGAATGAATAAATAGAAGTGGAATGAATTGATAAGAGGAAACTTAAAGAAAGTATACTACTTTAATATTTTTATTTAGCCACTTGTACTGGATAGGACAGAAAATAAAATCAGAAAAGCAATTGCCTCTCCTATGAGTCATGGTTTCTTCAAGCAGCAGTTCAGCAAGTTTTTTTTTTCCTCTTTAAATTTCTTCTCTATTCAAGGTCTTGTATATGACTAGTTTTCAGATGATTACTCAAGTTCAATTGCTATTGAAAAGCTACAAAGACAAATGAGAGGATTGAGAAACCAAGTGATATAGCACTTGAAAAATAAAGATGGAATGAAGTAACTCAGAGAATTATGAGCAAACCAGCCAACTGTGGAAGAAATACCCTATTTCCTTGGTGGGGAACTAACTATTCTTTTCTTCATAGTCAAATAAATGACTTTTATAACACTGATTAATTCTGAACTAATTCTCTGAAATAGAAAACCTACTAAATATGCTATTCAAATAAAAATACTTTATAGATATTAAATACTTGTATTATTTCCATGTATAGTTGTTGTAATTGTGAGAGCTATTTCCCTTAGATATGTATATGATTGTTATAAGCGTTTGTGAGAACAGCAGCTAATGTTTCACATGGTCAAAGAATCATAGGTCCAATGCTAGAAAAGAATATGGCCATGACTCCAAAATATATGCCATTTTCTTTACTTTGTATCTGTTACTTCTCTGTTTGAACAAGAGTTGTTTCATTATAGATCCTCTGGACATATGATTGATTTTTACAGTAATCAAAATTCTTAAGTCTATCAAAGGCATTTTTCTTTGTGATATTGCTATCTCTTTATAAGTTGTGACCTTGGTTCTATTCATTCTGACTCCAGACTTCCCTGAAATGGGCTCTTTCATAATTTATAAAAATGAATGGAATTAGCTTTCATTCATATACTATAATTCATTCTGTCATTCCCTAATCAGCTAAGAGATATTCTAAAGGATGCCCTTACAGTTTAGTTATTTTCTTTTTTAAGTTTTATCTTGGTCTTTGGTTCTCTTCTCTCCTCTTCATCTGTGTCATATTTTGTTGTGGTATAGTATTATGTTCAACACTTTTATCTACCCGTCTAAATCGGGAAGCTTAATTATTTCTAGTCTTCTTTTTCTAATATTAACTTCCTCCTTAATTCCACCCTTTTCCCCATCTGTACCCTTTTCCCTTTTGAATTTGCTGGATTTATAAAACAAAGTGAGTATGTATATATTTGACACAGTTTATTTCAGATGAATGACATTCATCTAATGTTCACTTCCTCTCTCCTTCCTCCATTATTTGTATATTCTCCTGGTGCCCCTCAATTATAATAAATAACAAGTTTGCTACAAACTTCCCCCCTTCCCAATCTTTAAGATCATGCAGAAATTTCAGTTTTAATGATCAGAGAGGCTGACTTTGTGTTTTTCCTACATCTTTCCATTTTTCAACCTTGCTTGTGATGCATGGTGTTCATTAGTTTTTGCCTTATATCCAAGGAAACTCAGTTTGTGGAACATTTATCTTGATGTGTGCAACTAACCTTACAATTTATCTAGTATATAACAAAAACAGAATTGGTATTTTCTCCAATTTTGGGAAGTTAACAATTAAAAGTTTCGTATATTTCTTAACTGGTGTAATAAAATATATATATAATTTGAAAGAAATTTCTCACAATGGATTTTACCATACACTTATTTTAATTTAAAGGAATCTTCAACCTAAATCACCATTTAAAAGCTCTGTTTATTTTTGCCTCTAGAGTTTATGACCTGGGACTAAATGGTAAGAAACCTGTCAAATCAAATGACACTTTTCATCTTGAAAATCAGGGTCTAAGATCCTGGAAGGCCAAAGACAGACCCTCATTTTTCATAGAAAATTTCCCTTTGACAGCATTCAACAGAACTGTATTATCACTGCGTTTTCTGAAATGCAACTTTTTTTCTTTTTAATAGAAGACTAAAATAAAGGAAGTATACAATTACAAGGGAGATTTGATCTTTAATAATCCTGAGCAAAATTGAATGAAATGGAATTTTTTACCCATATTACACCTCAGTGATATCAGGAACTGTAATATTTGTATTTACTTCATATTTACTTAAAATGAAATCTTTAAAATAGTGGTATGTGGACATGTTGGGTTTACTATTAGGGAACTTAATAAGTAACTAGAAAATCTATTTGTTCAAAACTATCACTATATTTATTTTTTTAAGAGTTGCAAAAACTTTTTTGAAAATTAATTAACACATAAATGTAGTATCATGTTCAAAACCTATTTCCATATTATTAATATTTGTAATAGAGTGGTCATTTAAAGCCAGAATTCCCATGTAAGAACACAGAACAAGAGAGCCATAACCACAATCTCTCAGCATCATACATTGTATGTACTCCAAACTCCCAATTCCTCACACTGATTCTGAAAACAGCAGCATTGAAGAGATGGTCATATGAACATGTCCACTTGACATTTGGAGACAAAATTGAAGACAAAGATGAGTTATGAACATGTATATACTGAAATCACACCTACAGAGAATTCTTGAGAGCTCTTGAGTTTTAAAATTTAAGTTTTTTGATAATTTCCTTTTGCATTTTCAATGTTCCCCTTAGACACCTCCCCATCTCTTTCTCATTGAAATTTGTATTGTCCATGACCTCAGAACATTTTGAAATTTTCATATCCCTTTTGGATCAATTTTTCTTATTGAATTTTAGGCTATTGAACTTTAGTGTTTTATTTAAAAAAAACTATTTGAAATCCATTTTCCCCAAATTTTGGATAATTTAGTCTAAAACCCAGTTTCTGAACATTATTACTAATGAAATCAAAGGTAAAAATGATCATTTACCCAAGTTTTTATCATATTTATTTCTTAAATAGTATTTATTGATCAAAACAGGATTTAAAATAATTTCTTTTATTACAGTCTTGCCTTTATAGGCAATTTTAAAGAATTTTAGCAGATAGAATTTACCTACTATGTCAGGTTACTCATAGTTTAGTAGTATATTTTCTGCATTTAATTTCATTTATGTTTTGAATTTCCATATTAGGAGTGTTTGAGAAAATATCCCAACACAAATGATAAAATTTTTCACTCTAATTTTTTAGTGCTTTGATTTTATGGTTTCAGATTTTTAATACAGTTTTAAATTATCTTAAGATGTGGTGTGAAATTAAGGGATACAGTATACTAAGCTGTTTTATGGATTTGATTCTAAAGGAAACATTTAATCTAATTGTACTAATCTACTTTTCTATTTTCCTCTTTTACCAAATAACTTTAGTTTATTGTATAATTTCAGAGTACACAATTATCATTAGACCTTCCTATTTTTCTATATTTGTCTTGATATTCTTGACCATTGCCCTTGTGATTTTTGTCTTTTCATATATTTCATTAAATATTTGATTAATATTTTGATTAGTATATTTTTAAATCTAAATTAATTGAGTAATATTTCTTCTTTTATATATCCACATCATTAATACTGTATCTCTTTGCAAATATTTAATTTTTGCATAAGAAAGTGTGGTTTGCAACTGCATCTCCATAGACTTCTGTGAGTCTTGATATTTGGAATTTCAGATATTTCATATATCTTATTATTATTTTAATATATTAATAATACTTTATTTTTTGTTGCTAATATTCTTTAATAAGTTGTTTATGAATACAGAACCATCTTTACACCCTTGCCATCTTGGTATAAATTCTATTTCATCTATCTCAATACATATGTATATATGAGCATGCGTATGTTTATATCTATATCTATATCCATATGTATATATGTATATGTATATACATATATAAATATAAATATATATATATATAAATATTTAGACATTTACACACAAACTTCTGTACCTGTGTATAGACTTCCAAAAAACTTAATCTAATAAATCTTAAAACTACATTATGGCTGGGGGCAGCTGGGTAGCTCAGTGGATTGAGAGCCAGGCCTAGAGGCGGGAGGTCCTAGGTTCAAATCC
>NC_058130.1:324551952-324631390 GCF_016433145.1 Gracilinanus agilis
AAAATATTTATAGCTGTGCTTTTTGTGGTGGCAACAAACTGGAAAAGGAGGGCATGTCCTTCAATTGGGGAATGGCTGAACAAACTGTGGTATATGCGGGTGATGGAATATTATTGTGCTAAAAGGAATAATAAACTGGAGGAGTTCCAGGTGAACTGGAGAGACCTCCAGGAACTGATGCAGAGCGAATGGAGCAGAGCCAGAAGAACATTGTACACAGAGACTGATATACTGTGGTAAAATCTAATGTAATGGGCTTCTGTACCAGCAACAATGCAATGACCCAGGACAGCTCTGAGGGATTTATGGTAAAGAACGCTACCTACATTCAGAGGAAGAACTGCAGGAGAGGAAACATATAAGAAAAGCAACTGCTTGAACGCATGGGTCAGGGTGGACATGATTGGGGATGTGGACTCGAAACTACCACACCAATGCAACCACCAACAATTTGGAAATAGGTCTTTATCAAGGACACATGACAAAACCAGTGGAAATGTGCATCGGCCATGGGTGGGGGGAGTGTGGGGGATGAAGGGGAAAGTAGGAGCATGAATCATGTAACCATGTTAAAAATGATTATTAATAAATGTTTAATTTAAAAAAAACAAAGAGCTTAGACATGATTTTTCAAGAAATTACTAAGGAAAATTCCCCTAAAATAGAACCAAAGAGAAAATAGGAATTGAAAGAATCTACCAATCACCTTCTTAAAAGATCCCTAAAGTATAACTCTGAGAAATATTACAGCCACATTGTAGGACTCCCAGGGTGAGAAAAAAACATTGCAATCAGCCCAAAATGAAATAATCCAACTATCATAGATCCACAGTAAAAATAAAACAAGATATAGCACTTTCTATGTTGAAGGATTATAACATGATATTCCAGAGGGGATAGGTGCTATGACTTCAACAAAGAATCACTTACTCAGCAAAACTGAGAGGAATTCTTTAAGGAAAAAAGTATATCCAATGAAATAGAAGACTTTCTAACATTTCTGATAAAAAGATCAGAGATAAATGGAAACTATGACTTTCAAATACAAGATAAACATAAAAACATAAATAAGAAAGAAAAATCAAGTCATTCAATAAGGTTAAACTGTTTATATCCCTAAATGCAAAGATGATTCCTGTTATTCCTAAGAACTTCATATCATTATTATAGTAACTAGAAGTAATTCATGTTGACAAATGGCAAGTGGATTCCTTAAATATACTGAGATGATGACTAAAAAATAAAATTAAGGGGAGAAAAAGAGAAATGAAATGAGAGAATGGGAAATTAAGAAATAAAATTAGGTAATTATCTCACAAAAAAAGAGGCATAAAGGAGCTTGTAAAAAATGAGGGAGATCAGGAAATAAGGAATTACTCTATCAGAATTTTCTCAAAGGGGGAAGACCTAAAATGGCTGTGGAGTAGCAGGAACTTTTGGGATCTACTTCTAACTGAACAATACAAAGTATCTCAAAAGAACAAAAATAAAAAACAGATGAGTAAAGGTTCTCTCCCACAAGGTACAGTCTTAAGGGTAGGAAGTATATGGGGACTTCCATGATATAAGGGGGAAAACTATACTTATCAAACCTTGAGATGATCACCCCTCCCCTACAGCAGCTACTGTGCCTGAGTCAGAGGGAGGGCCAGGCAATCTCTAAATTCTCTGGGGATGGCTGACCACAGACTTACCACTGAGGGCAATGCAAGATCTTGACATTGAGACTTGGAAACTGAGGCTGAAGAGTATGGAACCTGGGCAGCAGAGCACAGAGATTGGGCTGAAGTGGGGCTGTTCAAAGCAGAGGCAGGAGGGAAGTGAAAACAACCTCAGGGCAAAACACTTTAAAGTTCACTACACAAAGAACTGCCTGCCGTCCTCACACAGGCTTCTGGCTCAGAAGGGAAGATACCACCAAAGCAAAGCCCAGCAAGACAGAAGCTAAGAAAGCAATGTCAACAAACATGCAGGAACTGCAATCCACAAGTAACAAAAGAAATAAGTAGCAGAAAAAGCATTTGCCTCTGAATATTTTTTATGGAGAAAAAGAGCAAAATGCAGATGTAGTAGCAGAAAGTGATAAACAAGCAAACACATCCAAACATTCCAAAAAAATGGAAATTGGTCACAAGCTCCTGAGGAACTCAAAAAGCTTTCAAGAACAAAGTAAGAAAGCTAGAAGAAAAATGGGAAGAAAAATGGGGAAAAGAAATAGTAGTAATTCAAAAAGAAAACAACAGCTTAAAAGACAAATTCAGCCACATGGAAAAAGAGGCACAGAAATTAAATGAAGTAATGATAGTCATGAAAGGCAAGATAGACCAAATTGAAAAAGGAAAATTAAATGATCATAGCTCAAAACAGTCTTTAAAGACTAGAGTTGGGCAAGTAGAAGCTAATGATCTTACAGGACAGCAAGACAATAAAGAAAAGTCAAAAGAATGATAAAATAAAAGGAAACATGAACCATCTCATTGAAAACAGCAACTGTCCTAGAAAAAAATCCAGGAAAGACAGTTTGAGAATCATAGGTCTGCCTGAGAATCTAGAAATAAAAAGAAATATTGACATCACAGTATGAGAAATTTTTCAAGAAAACTGCCCTGATATTCTTGAAAAAGAGGGCAAAATAGACATTGAAAGACTCCATAGGCAACTCTTTACATTAAATCCTCAAAAGGCAACCCCAAAGAGTATTATAGCCAAATTCAAGAGCTTCCAAATCAAGGAGAAAACATTGCAAGCAGCCAGAAAGAGATATTTCAGATATCAAGGATCCCCAGTCAGGATTACAAAAAGACTGGAAGCTTCCATCATAAAGGATCTCAAGACTTGGAATATGATATTGAGGAAGGTAAGAGAATTGGGTCTATAACTAAGATTCATCTACTTTTCAAAACTGACTATATACTTTGAAAGGAAAGTATGAGCATTTAACAAAAAGGAATATTTTCAAGCATTCTTAAAGAAAATACCAAAACTAAATGGAAAATTTGATGCCCAAATACAAAATTCAAGAGAATCATGAAAAAATAAATGATAAAGAGGCAAAAAATGAAGGGCTTCAGTAAGGTTAAGTTGATTATATTTTTGTATGGAAAAATGATATCTATAATGCTCAAAAATTTTTTTTCATTATGATAGTAGGTAGAAGAATTATCCATAGGTAAACATTGTGGTACTAAGTTGTTTAAGATGCTATTTTTAAAAAGGGTGGGGGGTAGAAGATGTCACTAAGAGAAACCTGAAGGAAGAAGAAAAATAAGAAAAATTATACCATATGAAGAGGTGTGGAAAAGGGGAGAAGAATACTTTTATAAGAAGGAGAAAAAAAAGAATGGTAATAGGTAATATTTAAAATGTACTATTATTGGAATCAGTTCCAAGAGGGAAAAACAGCCAGATCTATTGGGGTATAGAATTCTATCTTATACTACAGGGAAATTGAGAGGAAAAAATGAGGCTGGGGGAGTGGGCTGAGGAGTATTAAAAGGGAGGGAAAGGTAGGGGAGTCAATTAATAGACCTGAAAGAAAAATAAGAGGAGAGTAAGAAGGGAGAGGGTGGGAAGGGTGAAGAAGAGGGGGCTGATTCAAAGTAAAACAGTGGTATAGAAGGAATGAGTGAAAGAAAAAGGGGCAGGACTAAAAGATGAAATAAAAATGATAGGGAATATGGAGGTTGTAACCATAAATCTGAATGTCAACGTCATGACCTCACTCATAAAACAGAAGCAGATAGTAGAATAGATTAGTAACCAAAATCCTACCATATATTTTCTATAAGAGGGTAAAGGTCTCTTGACTGGGGCAGAATTTATGGTCATCAACTGAGAAAAAGAAGGCAGGAGTTGTAATCATTACATCTGACAAATCCTAAGTAAAAAATAGATTTCATTAAAAGAGAGAGTGAAGGTAATTACATCATGATAAAAGGCAGTATGGATGATGAGGAAATATCAGTACTCAAAATGTATGTACCAAATGGTATAGCATTCATATTTTTAAAGGAGAAACTATTGGAGCTTAAGAAGGAAATAAATACTAAAACTTTACTAGTGAAAGACCTGAATCTTCATCTAACAGATCTAGATAAATCAAACCAAAAAATAAATAAGAAAGAAGTAAAAGATGTGAATAAAATCTTAGAAAAATTAGAGTTAATAGATATATGGAGAAAAATGAATAGGGACAAAAAGGAATTCCCCTTTTCAGCAGCAATGATATATTCACAAAGATTGACAATGTACCAAGGCATAAAAACATTGCAAATAGGGGGCAGCTGGGTAGCTCAGTGGATTGAGAGTCAGGCCTAGAGACAGGAGGTCCTAGGTTCAAAGCCGGCCTCAGACACTTTTTAGCTGTGTGACCCTGGGCAAGTCACTTGACCCTCATTGCCCACCCTTACCACTCTTCCACTTATGAGCCAATACACAGAAGTTAAGGGTTTAAAAATTTTAAAAATAAAAATAAAAATATTATTTAAAAAATTGCAAATAAATGCAATGAAAGTAGAAATATCTTTTTCAGATTATAATGCAATAAAAATTCTAATTAGTGAGGGTACATGGAGAACCAAACCAAAAATTAACTGGAAATTAAATAGTATGACTCTCCAAGATTGGTTGGTTAAAGAGCAAATCATAGAAACTATTACTGATTTCATTGAAGAAAATGACAATGAGGAAAAAAAAACATATCAAAACCTATGAGATGCAGCCAAAGCAGTAATCAGGGGCAAATTTATATCCCTAAGTGCATATATTAACAAATCAGGGAGGGAAGAGGTCAATGAATTGGGTATGCAAATTTAAAATATAATTGAAAGAGAACAAATTAAAAATCTCCAGAGAAAACTAAATTGGAAATCCTAAAAATTAAAGGAGAAATTAATAAAGTTGAAAGTAAAAGAACTAGTGAATTAATAAATAAGATTAGGAGCTGGTACTTTGAAAAAACTAACAAAATACATAAAGTAGTAGTTAATCTATTAAAAAAAAGGAAAGAAAAAAATCAAATTAACAGTACCAAAGATAAAAAGGGACCTCTCCTCTAATGAAGAGGAAATTAAGGTAATTATTAAGAACTGTTTTGACCAATTATGTGGCAAAAGATACATAGTCTAGATGATAAAGATGGATATTTACAAAATATAAATTGCCTAGACTAACAAAAGAGGAAACTGAATACTTCAACAATCCCATCTCAGAAAAATAATTGAATAAGCCATCGAGGAACTTCCTAAGAAAAAAAAATCCCCAGGGACAGACTGATTCACAAGTGAAAGCTATCAAACATTTTAAGAACAACTAATCCCAATATTATACAAACTATTTGACAAAATAAGCAAAGAAATAGTTTTACCAAATTCTTTTCATGACACAAATATGATACTGATTTCAAAGCCTGGTAGACGGAAAACAGAGAAAGAAAAGTATAGACCAATCTCAATGGACATAAGACAACAATCTTAAATAGAATACTAGCAAAAAAGACTCTGGAAGTGATCACGAGGATTATTCACTATGACCAGGTGGGATTTATACTGGGAATGCAGAGATGGCTTAATATTAGGAAAAACATCCTCATAATTGCCCATATCAACAACCAAACTAAGAGAAATCACATGATTATCTCAATTGATGCAGAAAAACCTCTGACAAAATACAACATTCATTCCTATTAAAAACACTAGGAAATATAAGAATAAATGGGCCTTTTCTTAAAATAATAAATAGTATAAATATAAAACCATCAGCAAGCATAATCTGCAATGGGGATCACTTAGAAGCCTTCCCAATAAAATAAGAAGTGAAGCAAGGATGCCCATTATCACCTCTATTATTTAACATTTTACTAGAAATGCTAGCAGTAGCAATAGAGAAGAAAGAAATTGAAGGGATTAAAATAGGCAATAAGGAAACTAAACTATCACTCTTTGCTTATGATAAGATTTTCTACTTAAAGAATTCTACAGAATCAACTAAAAAAGCTAGTGGAAATAATCAACTTTAGCAAAGTTACCAGATACAAAATAAACCCACATAAATCATCAGCATTTCTATGTATTCCCAACACAACTCAGCAACAAGAGTTAGAAAGAGATATTCCATTTAAATTTACCCCAGACAATGTAACATGTTTAGGAATCTATTTGCCATTACAAACACAAGAATTATATTGATACAACTACAAAACACTTTCACACAATTAAAACTAGATCTAAATAATTAGAAAAACATTAATTGCTCATAGGTAAAAAGAGCTAATATAATAAAAATGACAATCCTGCCCAAATTAATGTACTTATTTAGTGTCATACCTATCAAACTACTAAGAAACATTTTATAGAATTATTTTAAAAAATTATAACAAAATTCATTTGGAGGAACAAAAGATCAAGAATTTCAAGGGAACTAATAAAAATAATGTGAAAGATAGGGCATTTCCAGATCTTAAACTGTACTATAAATCAATGGTCATCAAAACAATATAGTTCTGGCCAAGAGACAGAAGGGAGGATCAATGGAATAGACTTGGGGTAAAGGTCTTCAGCAAGATAGTGTACAATAAACTCTAAAATCCCTACTTTTGGGACAAGAACCAACTATTTGAGAAAAACTGCTGGGAAAATGGAAACACAGTATGGGAGAGATTAGGTTTATATCAACATTTTAGACTCTATACAGAGATAAATTCAGAATGGATAAATGACTTAGGTATAAAGAAGGAAACTATAAGTAAATTAGGTGAACATCCAATAGTATACCTGTCAGATCTATGGGAAAAGGAAAGAATTTAAGACCAAGCAAGAGACAGAGAATATTGCAAAATTTAAAATGAATACTCTAGAATACATTAAATTAAAATTTTTCTGTACAAACAAAACCAATGCAACTAAAATTAGAAGGGAAGCAATAAATTGGGAAAAATCTTTATAACAAAAATATCTATCAATGGTCTAATTTCTCATATTTATAAGGAACAAAATGAATTGTAAAAAAAAATAACCATTCCCCAATTGATAAATGGGCAAGAGATATGTATAGGCAGTTTTCAGATGAAGAAATTAACACTATCAATAAGCACATGAAATCTCTCATAATTAAAGAAATGCAAATCAAAACAATTCTGAGGTACCACCTCACACTTAGCAGATTGGCCAATATGAAAGCAAAGGAATGTAATAAATGTTGGAGGATTTGTGGCAAAACTTGGACACTAATGCATTGCTAGTAGAGCTGGGAATTGATCCAACCATTCTGGAAAGCAATTTGGAACCATGCTCAAAAAGCTTTAAAAGAATGCCTGCCCTTTGATTCAACCATACCACTGCTGGGTTTGTAACCCCAAGAGATAAAAACGAAAAATACTTGTACAAAAATATTTATAGCCAGGCTCTTTAATGGGGCAAAACACTGGAAAATGAGGGCCTGTCCATCTATTTGGGAATTGTTGAACATATTATGGTATTTAATGGTGATGGAATACCTTTGAGCTGAAAGGAATAATGAATTGCAGAAATTTCATGTGATCCAAGACAATTCTGAGGTACTTATGAGAAAGAACACTATCCATATCCAGAGAAAGAAATGTGACAGTAGAAACACAGAAGGGAAACATTTGCTTGATTACATAGTTTGATTGGGGTATGATTGGGGATGTTGACTTTAAATGATCTGTCTGTTGCATATACAAATAATATGGAAATAGGTTTTAAACATTGATTCACATAAGACCCAATGGAATTCCTTATTGGTTTTGGGAGGGTGGAGGTCTGAGGGGCAGGAAAGAACATGAATCATATAACCATGGAAAAATATTCTAAAATAAATAAATAAACAAATGAATTTTAAAAAAGAATTTTTTCAAAGAAGTAAGAATACACATATTTTATCATGTAGGAAAATAGTATGGGAAAGAAATAAGGAAAGGAGATTAATAGAAAAGAATAAAATTTAGAAGATATGTTGGTTAGATGCTAAATACTTTTGAAGATGGACAGTATAAAAGGAGAAAGAAAAGGATAAATATGACGAATAAGGCAGAGTACCAAGTCACTTCCCAGTTGACTAATGGTTGAAGGACATGAATACTGCTCTCAGATAAAGTAAAATTCTCTATAGTGATTTAAAAAGTCTCTAAATCACTATTGAAGAGAAATGGAAATTAAAACACCCACATCTTTCAGATTGGCTATTATGACAGATAAGAAAGATGATAAATTATGGGAATAAATAAAGTATGGGAAACTGAGACACTAATGCATCATTGGAGGAGTTGGGAACTGATTCAATCATTTTGGAGGGCCATTTGTACCTATGCCCAAAGGGTTATAGAATAGTTTATTACCTTTGACCCAGTCAAACTATTATTATGTTTGTAGGCCAAATAGATATAAAACAAAAAGTTGAAGGGTCTGTATGTTCAAAAATATTTAAGCAGCTCTTTTTGTGGGGGCAAATAATTAGAAAATGAAGGGATATCCATCAACTAGGGAATGGGTGGGTAAGCCACAGTATATTAATTTAACAATATTGTGCCATAATAAATGATGAACAAGAGAAGCTAAAAAAACAAACAAACAAAAAAACCTGGAAAGACTTAAAAGAAATTGGAGCAAGGTAAAATAAGCAGAACTAGGAAAACATTTTGTTGTGACAGCAATACAATTAGATGAAAAACTAGGAATAACTTAGCTATTCTCAGTAATACCACGATCTACAACAGCCCCAATGGACTCATGTAAAAAATGCCATCTACATCCAGAGAAAAAAAATTGATGGAGTCTGAATAAAATCAATGTAATTTTTTCACTTTATTTCTTATTTTTTTTCCTTCTAGTTTCCTTCCCAAGCAGGATTAATATTGAAAAATGCTTTACATAGTTTCACATGTAAAATCTTTAGCAGATATTCTTACCAACTCAACAGGGTTGAGGAGAGGGAAGCGGGGAAAGGAGGGTAATTTGAGAGTCAAAAATCTTTTGTCAATTTTGGAAATCATTTCTACATGTAATTAAGGAAAAAATTAAATTAAATTAAAAATACATTAAGGTTTTCTACAACACACTTGTGAGTAGATGAATATATATATATATGTGTGTGTGTGTGTGTGTGTGTGTATAAAATTTATTTAGAATATTTTTCCATGATTAGATTATTCATAATTTGTCCACCCCTTTTTTCTCCCCCCTCCCAGAACTAATACACAATTCTACTGGGTTATACATTTATCATTGTTCAAAACCTATTTCTATATTATTCATTTGTGCAGTAGAGTGATCTTTTAATGCCAATATCCCAATCATATGCCCATCAAACCATGTGAATAACCACGTGATTTTCTTCTGCATTTCTACTCCCACAGTTCTTTCTCTGAATGTGGATAACTTTCTTTCTCATAAGTTCCTCTGGATTGTCCTGGATCATTGCATTGCTACTAGTTGAAAAGTCTATTACATTTGATTGTGCCACAGTGTATCAGTCTCTGTGTACAATGTTCTCATAGTTTTGCTTATTTCACTCTGCAACAATTCTTGGACGTCTTTCCAGTTCACATAGAAATCCTCCAGTTCATTATTCCTTTCAGAATAATAGTATTCCATCACCATCTGATACCACATTTTTTCAGCCATTCCCCAATAAATAGACCATCCATTTTCCAGTGTTTTGACTCCACAAATAGCACAGTTATAAATATTTTTGTACAAGTACTTTTCCTTATTATCTCCTTGAGGTACAAACTCATCAGTGGTATGGCTGGATCAAAGAACAGGTGTTATGATGATAATAACAGATAGTTTGGAGCAGATAAATGTGTCAGGGCCAAATAGAACTTTAAGTCAAGAGCCAGAGATTGACAGGCTTCAGTGAGGAAAGGAGGGGGTAAAACACTCCTGATTCTGAAACCCCTCCCCCTCTAACTGCTTCTGCTTCAGTTGGTAATGAAGACAGGAATAAGATTCCTCTGGTAAGTTTCAGTTATGGCTGAAACCCCAATAATGTTCCTTTTCTTTAATTTATATTCCTCTCAGGTCAGTTAGAGGAGATATAGCAGCTAGCTATCTAATTGTTGAGGACAGAGAAGATCTTCTTAAACTGGCAGCCAACAGGATTCAAACTAGATGTTCAGACTGAGTTGTAAGTATCTTTCCCAAATAATTATCAGGCACAGATTTGAAGATAAAGGTTATATTAAGTAATAACAAGGAAAACTAAAAAGGGTAAATGAGGGTTTTAGGATA
This sequence comes from Gracilinanus agilis, assembly GCF_016433145.1. Classification (NCBI taxonomy): domain Eukaryota; kingdom Metazoa; phylum Chordata; class Mammalia; order Didelphimorphia; family Didelphidae; genus Gracilinanus; species Gracilinanus agilis. Next base: position 324,562,200 of record NC_058130.1, read on the forward strand.
ATGAGAGGAAACCCTGAACTGCTAAGTAGATGCTGCCCTTCCCCCCCTTCTCAAGAGGGGATGAAGCACTTAACTGAAACTGGCTCTCTTGCTATTGATAAATATCTTACTCTCTAATCACTAAGTAATTATATAATTATATTAATGAAGAATAGTAATAGCAAATAGGCTAACCCTATGAGTAGAAACCACTGGCTTATGCTACAATGGCCACCTCAGGAGAAACCCCAAGTCAGGAGTAGCAAGCAGAGTGTCTGCTCACATCCACTCCCACAAATTAACTGTCTCCAACCCTTCTCAACTGCCCCCTCACCCAAAGTTCTCCAGGGGGGTCCCCTGGAATTCTGGGTGAGGCTATCCCTGTACCTTTGCAGGGATTCCATGCTTTGCATCTCCACACAACACAAGTAATCTTTTAAATCCCTTTGGGCATAATATCATATTGCCCTCCAGAATGGCTGGATTAATTCACAACTGCATCAGCAGTGTATTAGTGTCCCAATTTTGCCACATCTCCTCCCAACATTTATTACTTTCCCATGCTGCCATATTGGCCAACCTGCTAGGTGTGAGTTGGTACCTCAGAGTTGTTTTTATTTGCATTTATCTAATCAGGAGGGACTTAGAACACTTTTTCATTTGATTATTGATAGTTTTGATTTCCTTATCTGATAACTGCCTATTCAGTTTCCTTGACCATTTGTCAACTGGGGAATAGCCTAATCTTTTTGAGAATTTGACCTAGTTCCTTAAATATTTGGGAAATTAAACCTTCATCAGAGAGTTTTGTTATGAAGATTTTTTGTCCAGTTGGTTACTTTCTTTCTAATTTCGGTTACATTGGTTTTGTTTGTAGAAAACATTTTTAATTTGATATAATCGAATTCATTCATTTTACATTTTGTAATATTCTCTATGTCTTGCATGGTCTTCATTCCTTTCCCATAGATCTGACAGGTATACTACTCTGTATTCATCTAATTTATTCATGGTTTCATTCCCTATATTTAAGTCATTTTCCCATTTTGAACTTATCTTGCTATATGTTGTGAGATATTGTTTTATATCTGATTTTTCCCATACTGTTTTCCAATTTTCCCTGCAGTTTTTGTCAAATAGTGGTGATATGGGGGTTTATCAAAAGAAGCATTGATGTATCAGTGAATGAATGGGTGGATAGATTATCTGTCTGTCTGTCTTTCTCTCTCTCACTCACTTTCTGTGAGTGAGACAAAAATACTTAGGCAGAAAGAGTCAGACAGAGACAGAAATGGATAGGTAGGAAGAGTGGTAGTGTTAGGGAGTAGATTGTGAGGTGATCTCAAAACCAGAAATACCTAGATTTTATGTTTGTGGTTATATCATTATCTATATCAATGTAGATATACATAAACATATAGATGCATATATATAAAACCACAATTTAAAAATAAAATTTTAATAAATGTTAGTCACTCAAAATTACCTAGAAATTAAATATTTCCCTATAAATATACATAAAATTTAATTATTGTGTTTTTTCTCTCACTTTGCATATGACTTTTCTAATGTGTATCAAGACAAAACCATATGATTCATGTAATTACTGGTAGAAACTGTTTATAATCTGTCTTTTCTTTCATTATTATACATATTTATGAAGAGTTTTTTTGGACATTTTAGACTTGACTTTGGGATTCTTAGACTATTTGATATCTAAAAGTTTTAGTTTCATTTTAAGTTTACAATAAAACCCATTTGTTTCATCTGAACATTTAATTCAGGGCAATATGTGAAAAGAGGTCCTATCATGAACTTGATTTCAGCCTCTGATATTTCATTCAAGGTGTCTGGATGGCCTGTTCTATTCAGCCATGTATATATACTTCAGGATTATGTCTGTAGTTAACTCCACTATCAGAAGCTTGTCCTAATATTAGTTTTTATGAAGGTAATGTGATCCTTTGGCAGCTTTTTTCCCTCTGATTTTGAGATGCAGTTAATCTAATTTTAAACACTACTTGGTAGACTTCAGGTTCTAGTAAATTTGAATCACTCTAAATTTAATTTGAATGAGAAATCTTTACAGAGAAAATCTTGTTCAAGTCAATAGGTAAAGTAGAGGAGGAAAGGAAATGTGCATTTGGGATGAATGCTTAGGCTTTAACTCTGAGGACAGGGAGAGTTTAAAAATAGATGGAATGTGTTAGAAGCATTTTAAGGTTATTTCTACAGTTTGCCAGACTGGAGAGCTAAAAGAAATGATCAAATGTTTAGGACAGATATTACTCAGTTTTAAATATGTCTCTTGGCTCTCTCCTTCCTTAAGATCTCTTAAAGGGCTTATTAAATTATCTTTTTAAAGGTGCAACAAAATGAATTATGCATTTTAGCCATAGTTTTTTTTCCTTATTCTTTTATTTACCCCCTGAAACTATCATTTGGTAGAAGTTAAACTAGTTATATCCAGTGTATCCATATACAGCATTTGATCTTGAATAGATTTGTCCTTCAGATAATACAGATCAGGCAAGTGTCAGTGCTTTTAATTAAGGCAAAGATGAGAACAAATTCTGATTTCTTCCTTCCCTAGGAGTCCATTCATATGCCTATCTATTTGACAATATAATTAAATACAAAGCTCACTGAATTAATGACTTAAAAAACAAAACAACAAACTGCTTTAATGATAATCTGTTAGTCCTCTGAGTTGCAAAGTGATAATTATTTTGTAATCATTTTGGTTCTGAATTCAGTTTGAAAAATAAAATAAAACATTGTCTTGGATCCACTAAAGATGAGAGGGTGGAAAAAAGGAATATTGTGAATTACTATGGATTTACACAAATGAAAGGAGACTTGTGTATTTACTTATATCCTATTAATAGGAGTAAACAAAAATATGTAATAAGGTTTACTATAAAAGTGTTTTAAGTGGATTAACATATAAACTTCCTACATGTCTTATAGCATGAAATTTGAAACTGATATTTTTCTTGTTAAATATTCAACAATGCAACAATCCTAAAGTACCTATCAGACATTAATGTGGAAGATGTTGGAATACAAAAATAAAAATAATTATTCTTTATCTTAAGGAATTTGTATCTTACTAGAAAGAATATGACATATACATTCAAATACACTGCAAAATAAGATATAGTTTGCAGTAAAAAAGTTCTTTAAGAAAATTATTGGGTGCAGCTAAATTATAGATAGCTCAGTAGTTTGGAAGTAAGGCCTAGAAACAAGAGGACCTGGGTTCAAGTTCTCAGATATTTCCTAGCTGTGTAATCCCAGACAAATAACTTAACCTAGTTATTAAGTTATTAACCCCTTACCACTCTTCTGCCTTGGAATCAATATGCATTATTGATTCTACATTAGAAAGTAAAGGTTTAAAAAAAAAGAAATTAAAGAAGAGAGACATCATTTCCCTAAGGGGCTTGAGAAAAGGCTTCATGGAAGGCATCAAGCTGAATGTTGAAGAAGAGAAGAATTCAATGGGTATAAATGAAGATGGAATGAATTTTTGACATGAATATACTTCAGATATTTTCAGAAAGGTAGGCCCACATAAGAACATTAAGAATTTAAGATCCAATTTTATAGTTTGTCTCAAATATAGAGTCGTTAAATAGAAGTAGTGGAGCTAAAGGTTAAAAATAAGTAGGTCAGATAACATTGACTACATTAAATTAAAAGTGTTTGCTCAAACAAACCCAATGCAACCAAGATTAGAAGGGAAACAACAAAGGGGGGGGGGAGAATTATAGCACGTATTCAAGAAAGCCCTCATTTCTCAACTAGATAGGAGAACTGAGCCAAATTTGTGAGAATACAAGCATTCCTCAATTCACAAAAGTTCAAAGAATATGAACAGAAAATTCTCAGATGAAGAAATTAAAGCTATTTTTAGTCATATAAAAATGCTCTAAATCATTATTAATTAAATAAATGAAAATTAAAACAATAACAGCATACCACCTCACATTGGTTAATCAGACTAGCTAACATGATGAAAATTGAGAAAAATAAATATTAAAAGGGATATGGAATAATCAGGACACTAATAGACTGTTGGTGGAACTGTGAACTGATTCAGCTATTCTGGAGATCATATTGGGACCCTGTCCAAAAGGGCCGACCCAGCAATACAACTACTAGCTGTGTAGCCAAAAGAGATTAAAGATAGGGGGAAAGATGCTACCTGTACAAAAATATTATGGCAGCTCTTTTTGTGGTGGCAGAGAACAGTAATTAGATATCATTCTATGAGGGAATGACTGAGAAAGTTGTAGTTTATGATTGCAATGGAATACTATTATGCCATAAGAGATGATGAACAAGGTGATAAAAATAAACCTTGGAAAGACATATTAAGTGATGCAAATTGAAGTGAGAAGAACCAGAGAATATTTTATATGATAACAGTAATAAAGTATGATATTCAACTCTGAGTGATTTAACTATTATCAGCAATGCAAGAATTCAGGACAACTCCAAGGGACTCATGATGAAAAAGGCTATTTACTGATATAGAAAGAATTGACAAAGTATGAATACAGATTGAAACATGCCATTTTTTCAGTTTATTTCCTCCATGAATTTTTCTCCAATGTAACTGATATGTGTCTTTTTTCACAACCCAATGAAAATGGAAATATTTATTGTATAATACCACATGTACAATCTTTATCCTAGTACTTGCCTTCTTAAGGAAGAAAGGTGGTGGTAGAAGGGAAGAGAAAAGGTGCATTACAAAATGTAGGAAAAGTATTCGAAATTGTACTGACATATAGTCAGGGAAAAATAACTTTAAAAAAGAAAGCATAAAAAGATAAGTAGGTTGAAGTCATATTGTGATGGGCCTTAAATACTAATCTAAGGATTTTAGAGAGGCGCCAAAAGGTTTTGAGAGTTAGGTGAGTATGACATTATTCATAGGGCCTCTGTGAAGAGATATAAATTACCTTTATGCACTTTACTTAAAAGATTTTCATAACTCTTCCTCCCACCGATAATGGTCTATCAGTGATGGACAAACTACAGCCAGCAGGTCAGATGCAGCCCCCTGAAATGTTCTATCCAGCCACATGATATTATTCCTAATGTGACAAATACAATGAGTAGGATGCAATACAATGAAACTTTGAAAGAGTTGCCTTAGAAACAGACTGGCAGATGAGCGTTTCCTTTCCTTTGGACCCTCTTTAAAAAGTTTGCCCATCACTGACCTAAATGATTCAGTTCAAAAGATGTATTTTAGTGAACATGCAGTTAGTGCTCACTTTAAATGAATACCATGGACAATGATTTTTGAAACCTCAATCAGAAATTTCACCATTATGACTACTCTTTTCATTAGTGGAGAGAATCCCTGCTCTACGGGAAAGAATACTCCTTCAATCTTAAAACATTCATTCATTAAATACTGCCATGCCAATAAACTATCATCCTATGTCTCTTTTCCTTCTTTCAGCTAAACTCTTTGACAAAGTCATCTACATTAAGTACATCCCTTTCCTCCCTTCTTACTTTTCTAACCCCTTTTCAATTTGGCTTTGAAGTCTATCACTAAATGGAAACTATTGCCTCCAAAATTATCAATGATTTTTAAATGATGAGGCTAATGATCTCTTTTTGAATCTCAGCAGTCTTGCCCTCTTTGAGTCATTTGACACTGTTGTTCACCTCTTGAAATTCCTTTCCTCTGTGGGTTTTTAAATTATTTTTTTCTTTTACTGCCTTCATGATCTCTTTTGCTAGATCTTTATTATTGTTATGAAATTTTAATATGGTTCACTCTGAAAACTCTGTCTTGGTATCTCATTTTTTTCCTCTCTGTATTCTCATTTGGTGAGCTCATCAACTGTCATTGATTCAATTATCATATTAATGAAGAGGATTTCCAGATCTATTTATTCATTCTTAGTATCTCCTTCAATCCCATGGCAACAACTAACTGTTGAACATTACTCATTGGATATCCTGCCAACATATGAAACTCACCATACCCATAAAAGAACTCATCTTTTTCCCACAAAAACTCTTACCATTATTAATGACACCATCATCCTTCTAGTCAGCCAGGTTTAAAACCTTTTCGTATGACTCAACTCTTTCTCTTACTTATCTATCATATTTTATTAGTTGGAACATCTTATAATTTCTTTGGCTTCAATACTTTTACTTATTTCCCCTTCTGTTCAAACCAGTAGCTATTACCCTCATTGACTGTCATCTGAAACTCTCGAATAGTCTTCAAATTTCTTACTCAACCCAGTTTTTAGAAGTATTCTCTATAAGACTCATTATATTTGCCTTCTTTTAAAATTCTGGAGGCAGTTAAGTGACTCAGTGCTTTAAAAGCCTGGTTTAGAGATGGGAGGTCTTGGGTTTAAACCTGGTCTCAGACACTTCCTAGCTGTTTGTCCCTGGGCAAGTTACTTAATCCCTGTTGCCTAAGAACTAAGCATTCTTCTGCCTTGGGACTAATACATAGTATTAATTCTAACAGGGAAGGTAAAGGTTTAAAAATTTTTAAATAAAAATCTTATTGCCAGATTCATTTTTATGGTAAAGTTAAACAAAATGTTCTTTATATGATTCTAAATAACATCTGATCAATGAATAGCTGCAATTTCAGAACATATAAGAGCTACTGAAAGATTTTTCTTTTCCTTTGCTAGAACCTAAAGAACTGAAGTAGGTTTCCATTATTTTTCATGTTCAAATTTTGAAATAATGTTTTCTGTAACATCATAATGTAGTCCTTTTAAAGTAAGATTGTAATATTCTAATTAAAATAAAATTTACAGTTGTAATTGAAACCTCATTAAGAAACTACTGAAAAAACAATAGCATTGTACTAAAAGACAGAGACAAACACAAATTTGATACAATGATCAATTTTTGATAATCTTATTCTGTTCCATTATTGCAATTCCATAGTCTGCTCAGGATTTCAATGGCTCCTCTGTCCTCTTTTCAAAGTTATTAACTTGCCTTCTTAAAGGAGAAATGAAAAAGCATGTAGCTTTTATTAAACAAATATGTCCTCTCTTAAGTTCTCTTCCAGTGAGGACATTGCCCTTGATGATTAGACAATTAATTAAAGAGCAATTTCTTTATTCTGTGGAATAACTGATGAATGAACTTTTCATTCATTCTTTTACATTTTTAGTGCTTTCTTAGTGGCACTGCAATTAAAGAAACTTCTATAACTGAAAATCTTCCTTTTTCCCTTTCTCTCAAACAAGTTGATTCTCCCTCCTTGAATTTCAAACATAATTTTATTTAGACATGATGTACCTCAAATAAGATAATAAGGGTAGTAACACTTTTTAAACTGTAGAGATTAATATAAACCTAAGGTATTATATTTATTACCAAGTTTAGACTTTCTGTCAAATTGAGAAGAATATTCAAATCTCATCATGATAAAAATAAACATTACTTATCTCAACTTAACATTTGATTGTTCCTTCCCTGTTGATTTTTCCCTTTTTCTTTCCCTGACCTATACCATCTTTTACTTTTCCTCATTTCTTCCTTTTTTTCTTTCTCCCTCTCCTAAGTCAGTCCTAGCTGGTCAGTCTAAGAAGAAAAACAATACTATTCAATTTGCTCTGTTTTTTGTGTTTAGGTATTTATATCAAGTACGTAACTTTGAGTGTCAGGATACTTGCTTCTTCTGTGGATCATGACTATTTTATTTCCATTGAAATTTCAATTTCTATCCCTACATCTAACTTTAGAGATTAAAGGGAGACAACAGAAAGTTAGTGTTTGTGGATATCTAAGAGATTTTGTTGTTGTTTTTATTTCTATAATTTATTTTTGCCCATCTTGGTTCAGGCCATAATCTCCTCATGCCAGGACTACTGCAATAGCCTGCTGGTTAGTCTAGAAATTAAAAATCATTCCTTCCTCCAGGATCACCATAGCCATTAAAGTGATTTTTCTAAAGTCCAGGTTAAAACATATCACTCACCTCCCTGACTCACAAATGGTAATGTCTAAGGGCTTCCTACTCACTCTAGAATCTTCTGATGTTTGAAGCCTTTAACAACCTAGTGTTACAGTCCCACTTCCCCAATACTTTTACACCCTTTTTTGTTCTGCCAGGATGACACTTAATATCTATACTCTGGAGATGTTCTTTGACCATACCTTATGTCTGCATATTTTTCTCCTCATCTGTACTTCTTGGTTTTCCTGGCTTCCTTCAAGTCTCACTAAAATCTTACCTTTTGCAGGAAGCTTTTCACTAATCCTTCTTTATTCTTTTTTTTTTTTTTAAACCCTTGTACTTTCAGTGTATTGTCTCATAGGTGGAAGAGTGGTAAGGGTAGGCAATGGGGGTCAAGTGACTTGCCCAGTGTCACACAGCTGGGAAGTTGCTGAGGCCGGGCTTGAACCTAGGACCTCCTGTCTCTAGGCCTGACTCTCACTCCACTGAGCTACCCAGCTGCCCCGATCCTTCTTTATTCTAACGTCTCTCCCTCTGCCAATTATTTTTTTCCTTCAGTGCTTAACTGCATAGTTGTTTTCATAGCTGTTTTATAGTTGTTTTCTCCTCAATTAGATTGACTTCTTCACTGTCAGGGACCATCTTTCCCCTTTCTTTTATTCCTGGTGCTTAGTATTGTATATGACAGGAAGTAGGTACTTAATAAATGCTTGTTCACTATGTTCTATGGAAGGAGAAACAAAGTAAAAAATAAACCAGTAATTATTATTATTGTCATACTAAGTGTTTCATGAATATATCATTTATTTCTCACTACAACCCTGAGAGGGAGGTATTCTTAATATTTCCATTTTCCAATTGAGGAAATTGAAGTATTTAGATGTAAAATGATTTGCTCAGAGTAACAAAAATGGTAACTATCTAAACTTCTATTTGATTTCAGATGTTCTTTACTCCATGTCCAGCTTTCTGTGTAACTTTACACTGTGCCATTTAGCTGTTATTATGGATTAATTCTTAAGTTAAAATCAGAAATCTAGCTTTACCACTACCAAAAAAAAAAGATTTTAAAATCACAATTCATAGATGCTCAAAGAATATTTTTACTGACTTTTTAAATATTGCTCCATAAAAGTGGTCTAGGATTAGGAGGCTCTGTAATGTTTCTGAGTTTGATATAATCAGCATAAAGTCCTGTGTAAATGGGAATTTATAGAACTTCATCAACCAGAGAGAATCCCTTTTTGACTTGGATCTATTCTATGACAGTCCTCTTCACTCTGCTCACACAAACAATACTCTAGTAATTAGCATCTTTGACCTAGCTTCTTATATTAGTTTCCTACTGAGTCAGTCTATATTAATCATTCATATAACCTTTTTCCAGCTTGTTACAACTGATGCTGCTGTGCTGATTACTCACTTTCCAAACTTGACCAGAACTGAAAGCAGTTAAACCACTTGCCTTCATACTTTCTGGGACAAGGTGTCCTTATATTCTCTATGACAATTTTGGCAAGTCAATTATCAATGCTGAGTCTTGATTTTTCTCATATGTAGAATAGGGGTAGTAATAAAATTTATAGTACCTAAAACATACAATTTCTTTGAGGAAAATACTTAATAAGTCCTAAAATATTTTTAATGTGAGATATAAAAATATTATGCTAGATGATTTTAGGTGTTTTTGTCATTGTTTCAGTCATTTTTGTAACCTAATTGGGTGTTTTGTAGGCAAAGATGATGGAGTTGTTTGTCATTTCCTTCTCCAGCTCATTTTACATATGAAAAAGTGAGGCAAACAGTGTTAGGTGACTTGCCCAGGGCTACAAATAGTAAGTGTCTGAAGCCAGTTTTGAACTCAGGAAAATGAGTCTTTTTGACTCAGATCCCAACACTTTATCCACTGTATCACCTAGCTTCCTGATAAATGATCTGGAGGATATTAAAAATAAGATTAATTATTTTCCTTTTTAAAAAAATTACTATCCAACATTGGAGGTATGAGAAATAAATGAATAAATAAATGGTTCTAATAAAAGACTATGTCTGATGTTCCCCAAAATTTCAATGTCTAATTAAACTTGAAAAGTTGTCCTGAATGTTCATAGACTATCCTAAGTAGATGACAATCTCCATCCCTGCTCATAAACTGGCAAGTCTTTGCTTTCAGAAGATTCAGGCTAACTTAATTTTGGCAATGCTCATTCTAGCTAGTTTTGCTATTAAATGACAGCTACTTTGACTTTGGTAATCTATGAAAAACAGGTAAAGAAAATGACGTTTAGTTCTATGGGACCAATTTTTAATTCTGTTGTGACAATAGTAATCTGAAGTAGTACTGATTCTGAAAATCTCATATCATAAGGGGAAAAAAGTTAGAAAGCACTAAGAATCATAGGGTTTTTGTGCCAGATGCAAAAATAGATTTAATTATTTCTATTTAATTCAGTTTAATGAGGCATCTTTGTCTAAAGGCCAGTAAATTGATGTACTCCTGAAGAAAATAGAAATATATAAAATAGAAATATAAATAACATTCTTTTTCAATAAGATCAAAACATATGAAGAAAGATAATAAATGGAAATATAGGTCATGAGTTCTATTTGGAAAAGCAAAATATGTAATTGGCAGAATAGGTTTAATCATGCATTCAAATGGAAGACATAATATTTCTTGAGACATTTTATCAACTCTCCTTATAATATTCATGATAAGAATAAGCATTATTACTATGATGGAGATAAATGTAGCCTCGTGCAAAACAATTTGTTGCAAGGAAGAAAAATTACAGAAATTCCCTAAAATTTTTATTAAATTTTCCAATTCAAGTCCATATATTTTAGGAAAATAATTAAAACACACTGCATATGGTAAACAACAATAAAAATTAATAAATGGATTTCATAGTTGTTAGAAGTGATATCTAAATTTCTTAAGGTATTATCATTTATCTCTACATGAATCTCCAGAACTTTAAAGTGGCCATTGTTTGAAAAGTATTTGGAGATTGTATACCTTGAATCATTATCAATCATCATTTTAATGATAGTGCCAATTAATCCCAACTCCCCAGTTTATAGATAAGTAATATGAATTCAGAGACACTAACTGATTTACTAAATGTCACTCATGCAGTAAATAGCATAGTCAGGATTTAAATTGATATCCTTATGTAAAGAGCTCCTCACATGGTGACTGGAGGCCCTATATATGGTTAGAGTTGTAGCTCAAACTTTAGCATGAAAGAGTCATTATGTGTCTTGAGGAATGAAGAAGTATTTCTGATAATTTCTTCCCTAAGGAAGATTTTAATTATTTCCAGGAAGGGGAACACAATATTGGGGTCAGATGCCACTTTGTCCTTTTCAGGGAGGCCACTGAGCTAGAGTTTTATCTCCTCCTTTCTATATTATTCATATAGGCAACATGATCAGGTTCAATCTAACTTATGACCATTAAATCATTATTAGGGAAAAGAGAACATTAACATATATATCCAAGATTAGACTCTATTCCCCATCAAATATCATTTCTACTACCAAGCTTTAAATTTGAGGTGTGTTAGAGTAATAGTGCCCAATATGCTGCTTTCTGAGAAATAGGAAATATTTTTTTAGAATTGTGATTAAAGCATGAGTATGAATGCTCTAAGAGTAGAGCTTCTGTGAATTTACAGAACTAAAGCTTCATCAATGCTATACTGTAACATGTCACTTACTTATAGGTTTTTGAAAAAAATCCTTCATAAAACTAGAATATTTTAAAGATAGATTTGAGCATTGGATAATTGACTTCCACAAAAGTGAAGTATTCCTATGTTAAGATGGAAAAATAGATAAGAATTCCTCAATAATTTTGAAATCCTGCTACAGAATTAGAAATACTGTTATTTGTGGCAAGTTTACATAATATCTTGGAGAGTACAATTATGTTTCATCAATTACATCAGTGCATTTTATTTACAAATCCATGATTTAGAGAACCATATACTAATGGAATTCAACAGAAAATTCAACAATTTATCTAATTCCTCATTTTTCCCTGAAACTCTGTACTTTCTCACCATGTTCTAGTAGCCTTCTCACTCTAGAAGATAAATCTACTTTATAATAAAGATAATCTTTTCACTTAGGAACATCCATTTATCACTGTAACCTCCTCTTTCCATTGATGAATTATTCCTGGAACCTCCATTTCAAAGATTTGCCTAGGCCTGCAATTCAAACTCTTTCATTTTTCACCTACTTCTACTCCTGCCACTCTTTGTACTTCTCCATTAAAAATCAGTAATCTTAATATGGCAGCAAAGAAAGTGATAAATATTGGATGGGGTGTGGCAAAATTGGGACACTAATACACTGCTGGTGGAGTTGTGAATTGGTCCAACCATTCTGGAGGGCAATTTGGAACTGTATGCAAAAGGCTTTAAAAGAATCCCTACCCTTTTATCCAGCCATACCATTGCTGGATTTTTACCCCAAAGAGACAATAAGGAAAATGATTTGTTCAAAAATATTCAAAGCTGTGCTCTTTGTGGTGGCAAAAAAAAATGGAAAATGAGAGGGTGTCCATCGATTAGGGACTGGGTTGATAATTTATGTTATATCTTGGTGGTAGAATATTATCGTGCTGAAAGGAATAAAGAACTGGAGGAATTCCATGTGAATTGGAATGACCTCCAGGAATTGATGCAGAGTGAAAGGAGCAGAACCAGGAGAACATTGTACAAAGAGACTGATACATTGTACCACAATTGAATGTAATGTACTGATACATTGTAGCCTAATCAAATGACTAGCAGCCATGCAATGACCCAGGACAATCTATGGAGTGATTCCCAAAGTAGGTGCTACCACCCACTGGTGGGTGCTGCAGCTATCCAGGGACCGGTAACGGCCATAGGTGCATTTATCTTTCCTATTAAATGCTATTAAAATTAAATAAATAATAATTTCCAGGGGGCTAAGTAATATTTTTTCTGGAAAGGGGTTGGTAGGCCAAAAAAGTATGGGAACCACTGAATTCTATAGGAACTTATGAGAAAGAATGCTGTCCACATCCAGAGAAAGAACTAAAAAAAACAGAAAAATATGTGGAAACCGGAAAAATATGTCATTGATCATGTAGTTTGACAGGGATATAATTGGAGTTTTGATGTTAAAAACTTTACTGCAAATATGAATAACATGGAAATTGGTTTTGAACAATGATACATGTATAACCCTGTAGAACTGCTTGTTGGATTTGGGAAGTGTTGGTGGAAGGATCATGAATAATGCAACTATGAAAAAATATTCTAAATTTTAAAAAGGGAAAAAAATGCAGTAGTGTTCTCACCCTGAAAGATGCTTCATCTCCTGTGGAATTTATTCTGGTTGACCTTATCTTTTTAGTGCTGAATTCTTCTTGGAGCTTTCATTTTGAGGTAGAGATTAGGCCAGTCCTGCTCACTCCTCACTCTTGCCCCAGCTTTGTTCAAGAGCCTTCTCAGCATGTCTCTTCCCTTGAAGTTTTCTCACCAACAAAAATCCTTCCACTTCTGTTTTACTCTCTTCCCATTTGTGACTTCTTCCATTTTGAAGGCATGTCTACATAAAAAATGCTCTCCCTTGTTCTTTCTCATGCCTCCATTCTTGACTCTAGACTTTTCCACCATATTCCCAGTCCTATGGTCATCTATCTACTCTCCACCCTGTTTTCAGCTACTCTATGAACTGTTTCCCTATTGGGATATTCATTTATTGAGAATAGAGACTGTCACTTTTATTGTAATTCATATACTCACTGTTTAGTGTATTGCCTGGCATATAGTAAAAGATTAAGAAATACTTGGCATAATGTTGATTATTCTTAATCCATCTTTCCTTTAGAATTTGGCTACATGGAAAAGTTCAAAATTGTCTACTTAAACTAATTCTATAAAATAATTTCAGAAATAATAACTAAGATAAAAGAAAAAAAGTAGATTTGTCTTGAGTTTTGAGTTAACACCTTTGTATATAAATAATATTGTCAGTGAAATTTGATTAGCACCTTAATTTGAATATCTTCAAAAAAAACATTCTAGTGATTTTCAAAATTCTATGTTTATGGATTTTCTCTGAATTCCTAGTGTGATGCCAAACCATGACAAGAAGATTATTTTCCCAACCACGATACCAATAGAGAGCATGCTTGTGTAAATACTGTCTTCAATTATGGAGATAGGTATTGATATTATGGAGATAGGTATTGACTACATGCCTGTGTTTCAAAATGCAAACTGATAAAGTAAGGAGAGGTTCATCATTAGGAGGGTGATATTCAAGTGTTGATTTTTTTACTTTTTATTTCATCTATCATCTCTATAATAAATTTTTGCTTCAGGACCCTATAAAAACTACTTCCCAAGACATGGATTTGTAACAGTTGTGATCTATATCAGTAAAGAGAGTACACACCCTGAAATAATCACAGACACTTAATTTTTTTATTTATTTGCTTCTTACATTAAGATACTAAATATCTCCCTCCCTCCTCACGCTAAAGAATACATCATTTGCAAAAAAGATTTATGAGCATATAAAACCATATCTTGTTTTTATTTCTCAGTTCATTCTCTTTAGGTATACAAACACCAGTCATTCTTCAAACAATATTTCTATTGCTGTATATAATGTTCTCTTGGTCCTACTCATTTCACTCATAATTTCATATAGGACTTTTGATTTAAAAACAAATTAACCTGCTTGTCATTTCTTATAGTGTAGTAGTATTTATCATAAGTGTAAGGGGTAAAAAGGGGTTTTGTTTGGGCAAATATTAAAAGATTTGGTCACCAGGGAATTGAATAATTAACAATTCCCAACTAAAGAATAACCTCAAGTCAAAATGACTTTTTTTTTAAACCCTTGTACTTCGGTGTATTGTCTCATAGGTGGAAGATTGGTAAGGGTGGGCAATGGGGGTCAAGTGACTTGCCCAGGATCACACAGCTGGGAAGTGGCTGAGGCCAGGTTTGAACCTAGGACCTCCTGTCTCTAGGCCTGACTCTCACTCCACTGAGCTACCCAGCTGCCCCCCAAAATGACTTTTATGGAATTTTATTTATAAATGAGAAAAGAGAGAGAAAGTAAGAAAATTAGAGAGAGAATAAGATAGGATAAGTAACACACTGGGTAATTTGCTTCGACCCCTGGCTCAATCTAGGGAGATTTAACTGGTCCTTAATTGGAGAAGGCTGAGTTGAGAGTCCCTGAGGCCCAAGGGCAAGGGAAGAATGAAGCAAAAGCTTAAGTCTTTGGTCCTTTTTAGAAAGGAGAGTTCCTTCACAGAATCTAGGAAGATTTACTTTTACACTCACCTCATGTAGTCCTAAGGGAAAGATTTAAGAACAGTCTCACCAAGGTCTCAGGGTCCCAGGTGCAGTGCTCCTCCAGGTCCAAGTAATGAACAAGAAGTCCTTCAGGTCCAAGATGTGAATAAGAAGAGACAAGCTGAACTCACTGAAGTCTCTTTTAAAGAGGCTTCTTTTGCACCACTACCTGTGCCTTCCTCTTAGTTTACATTTTCTTAGGACTGCCCAGGAGGCAGTCAGTAAATTCTGATTCGTCACTCACTCTAGCACATGTGGGTCACAGACCTCCCAACTTGTAAGTTAAGTGGAGTTGTTTACACTTTTGGTGATTAGATTTGAGAATGGGCAAGGTGATTTAATCTCATTGTCACACAAGCATACATTATAACATGGTTAGCCATTCCACAACTGATGAATATTCCCTCAATTTCCAGTTATTTACCTTCATTAAGAGAGCTGATATAAATATTTTAGAACATATTGGTGTTATTTTTTTTTGCCCTAATCACATAGGAAATAAACCTAATAGTGAAACGAATGGAACAAAAGGTATACAGATTTAAAAAAATTCTTTGAACACAATTCTAGATTGTTCTCCAGAATTATTGGATCAGTTAAGAGTTTCACTAACAGTGGAAGAGTACCCATTTTTTCACAATGCTGTCAATGTTTGTCATTTAACTCTTTTATCATTTTAGTCAACCTGATAGCTGTGAGTTGACATCTCTGAATTATTTTGATTTGCATTTCTTTAATTAATGATTAACTAGAGATTTTTCATATAGTTAATATATTAATTTTATTTCTTCAGCCAAAAGCTATCTGTTCATATCATTGTTTTTTTAATCTTAGTTTCCATATTAGAATCAGTACTGTGTATCTGTTCCAGGGCACAAGAATGGTAGGTCTAGGCAATGGGATTTAAGTGACTTGCACAGGGTCACAAAAGTAGGAAATGTCTGAAGCTAGATTTTAACCCAGGACTTCCTCTCTCCAGGCCTGATTCTTAATTCACTGAACTATCTAGCTGGCCCCTGTCCATATATATATTACCATTTATCAATTAAGGAATAGTTCATTCTTATAAATTTGACAAAATTGTCTCTTTATTTTAGATATGAGACCTCTCTCCAAGAAACCAAATATGAAATTCCCTGTAATTTTCTGTTTTCCTTCTAATATTTAATTCATAGGTCCTTAAAATATTGAAAAAAAATACTTTGAGTCACTGTGCATGTACAAATAGGCTTAATTTCTCAAAGACATATGACAGAAGAGTTAGCTCACCTACCAAGTTAGAAAAGACAATGCATAAGCCTGCATTAGAAGTGAAAACTAGATTGGAGTAAAATATAGGTGCCATCTTTTATTAGTATCCTAATATTTTAGATGATCCTCTTTCCAACTTTTAGATTAATAAGAGAATGCTAAAGAAAAGTGATTGAAATAGGTTAAATTGACATTCCTGAGATGTTTATTCATTCAAATATTCTGAAAAACCAATAGTAGTAGGGTTTAATGTCAGCCCTTTAGAACAAATGCCTGTTATTTTCTTAAATTATCACAATTTTCAACTACAATTTAAAAATTTAATAAATTACTTTCCCCTGACTTAAATGAGTTGTGGCTTCCTAGTACAGTGATTTGTTTTCAATTTATGATTCTGCTACTGCTTCATTATTTATTACTTCTCCAGTACTAAGCTCCTCCCCAGTGAATGCCTTTCAAATTTCCCATGGTAAGCAACTGGACTTGATACATCTGGGATTCTTGGACCTGCCTGAAAATAGAGAGATTGCTATTTAATTGAGATATATTATGTGTACTCTGTCATATCCACATTGTATACATTGATGCACAACACTAAATTAATATATAATATTCAGATTAAGGTTACATATACTATGTCCTTGAAGTAGTTCATCAATCAACTATATGGCCAATAGTATGATATTAAGAGATTTTTTTCCCTTTTTTGAAGGGGGAAGAGCCAACATTTGTATGTATAATCCAAAAAATAAAAATATAAGACTGATTCTACCCAGAAGTGATTTTAGCAAAGGAAAGAGATTAGCTCTCTGAAAGTCAGAAAGAGTTTGGGGGATACCTTAGAGAGGTTTCTGTTGTTGACTGGTACATATCATATGGAGGCATTACATTTGCTCTTCCTTGTTATTGGGATTCCTTATCCACTGTTCTAAATGTCTTCCTATTGATTAACAGTCTCTGTTGATGCTCTTCTTTAGCTCTGCTTCTATTGGAAAACTATTTTACTGTATTCTTACTACTTGGAAAAAATGGAAAAGAATTACATTTCCAATAATTATATTTTCTTGTTTATGAAACTTCTGAGGGATAATATTTTCCTAATATTATAAAAATGCAAATACACAAATTATAAAAACCATATGGTTTTTTCAAAAGTGTTTTTGTTTTTATTTGGAATGACCGCATATTTTATAATTTTTTTTACCAAAAATAATCCTTCAGCTGGAAGGTAGAAATACCTTTCTCCTAGTTAATGTTTATGTATGTTACAGTGCTATGCTTTGGGAAAATACAGATTCTTATTGGTATGACTCAAAAGGAATGCTAGGGTACACAGAGGTATAATAGTTCATATGCTAATGCTGTCCTGTCAAAAGTATATTATCAAGTACAACCCTTAAGTCATTTGCTAGGGAAAATAATAGAGCAAAAACAAGGTAATGGCAAGCAGCCTGTGCACAGTATTTGGCAGAATATACAACTACTCTTGTGATAATAGCATTACTTACTAGTATGTGAACATAGTAAATTCTCTATAAGAAAGAGTAAATTACCCTCTCTCCCACTTACACCCTCACCTTAAACTCAGTAGATGACAATGTTGTTGAACATGGAAAATTCTTCCCCCCCCAATACTCTTCTCACTCAAAATTTAGTTTCTGGAGTCATATCTGACAGATTGACAGATTTTTTTATATGCTATATTTGTTATAAAACATTTTTAAAGAATCTTTTGTTTTTTATTTCAAGTAAGCAGTTTTATCTGTACCAAAAATGCTATCAAGGACAGCAGCATATTCACTAGGATTGATCAATTTTTTGAAAGACTAGCTTATATATTGAATTTGTTTCTCTGGATTGTAACTGTGGTAAGTAAAAATAAATAATTTAATTTCCTCAAATATTTGGATTTAATTGAAAATAGCTAACTGGTTAAATGGTAGCAAGTTTAATTTTGCACACTCCCTTTCAACAGCTTCTTTCCTATATGCTCTACTACATTTATTTTAATTTGGGTGGTAATAAAGAAAGTCTATATTTGCAAAGAACATTTTCCATGCACAAGTTGTTTTGAAAAGGGAAGGCTTGCCCCTTGATGTTTTGGTGCCTGGTATCTTGATATAAATGATAATGGCCAAAGGATAAAGAATATGCCTAAACTGATCTCTGAAAATTAAATAAAATTGTAATTGTTAAGTTAGTCACTTGTCCTCAACAATTGCTTTTCCTGACCCCTCTCTTTAAGTCTTTAGTTTCAATAGTAGAAGAGTTAACGAAGCATGACTATTGTCTTACTGTTTCATTAACTAGGGCCAATGCATGACTGGTCTGATTACTAGTAATCTTCCTAGTCTTTTTATAGTGTCCATATGAGGATATATAAATTCTCACACATATGGAGTTTTATATTAAGAAAACCCATATTATTGAAACAATGACTACTCTTCTCTCCTCGTTCTCACTGCCTAAAGGCCAGGTATGTCTTATTTCATTCTTCCCTCTGCTTTTCTAGTATCATTACAGGGACTGAGGTGAGTTTAATCTTTTTCTCATTGACTTAAGTACTATTTTTTTCTTTTCCACTCATTTTGGTGGTTATCTGCATTCTTATTCTATTCAACCACTTATATTAGACTTTATAAGCACAATAGTATTCCATCAAAATCATATGTTATAACTTTTTAGTTATTCACCAGTTTATAGACATTGCCTCAATTTCCAGTCCTTTGCCAGCACAAAAAGAAGTCCTATAAATATTTTAGAACATATAGGTTCTTTTCCTTTTCCCTAATCAGCTTAGTAGATAAACTTGATAGTGTTATTGCTAGGTCAAAAGATACATTCAGTTTTGTAACTCATTGGACATAATTCCACATTGCTATGTGAAATGGTTTGATTAGTTCACAGTTCTACCAAGAATGTATTTTTAGTCTTCTCATTTTTCCACATCCTCTCCAACATTTTCCATTTTGCAATTTTATCACTTTAGCCAATCTGATAGATGTGAGATGAAATCTCAGAGTTGTTTTGATTTATATTCCTCTAATCAATAATGATATGGAGCATTATATATATATAATACATATATTAGATAGATAGTTAGATCGATAGATAGATAGATAGATAGATATAGATATAGATATAGATATTTTGACCATTTATCTATGGGATATCAATTTTAGTAGTGTGGGGAAGTTAGGAAGGATGAGAAATATGTGAGAATTTTAATGTAACAAACAAATAAACAATTTTTTAAAAAGTAAATGGGAGTTGTGAGGGACACAGCAAAGGAAAAATAATCCCATGTTCTATTGGCCCCTAGACTTCTGGAGTGTGAAGATGGGATTAACTCTCCCCTTCTTACATATACATTTATACATTTAATCAACAAGAAGCAAAGAGACTCATACTTAATGTTAAGTATGGGAAGTTCACAAACCACTTACTAAAATGGTTTACACCTCCAGAAATGACTGACTGCCCCATGAGCAGTGCTAAGAAAATTTAAAGACTGCAATTGGTCCCTGTAAAGTGGAGGAAGGGACAGGAAGTGACATTAAGAAAGGTCTTTAAAATAAGCTGAAACTTCCCTTCAAGAGGTCTTTGGGCTGAATCTGGAGCATGGAGGACCAGGGACTCTGGTCAGACTGCTCTTGGATCTTTTTGGAGCCACTGCTTAGGTTAGTGAAAAGCTGACTCCCTTCCTGGGTTCTGGAGAGATTAGTTTCCTGAGAGGCCTCCCCATCTTGGAGGCCACATGGGTATTTACTACGGGACCCTCTGGTTGAGGGTCCTCTGGTTGAGGGCTAATTAGCTCTGCCTGTTTTGAACCAGGGGCCAGGAAAAATATTTAGTGTATTAGGTTAGATATTTTACTCTACCCTCTTTAACATTTCTCTACTTTCATTCTTCCTCCCTTTTTATAAATAAAGATGCTAAAGAGTCATTTTGACTTGAATTGTATTTTTTTAATCAGTGACCATATTCTCTTATATTTAGTCCAACCATAAAATTAATCCCTACAGGAGGATAAACAAGGACAGAATGACATGGGGAAGAAGTATGGAAATATGTAGTCCCTGGTTGAGGATTACTCCCTCCATGTCACTTCAACTACAACCATGTTTGTTCCTGATTAAAAGCCCTCTTCACCTGCAATAGTCCCAGCTTTGATTAGAAATTAGCTTAAAGTTATTAAAATAGGAAAAGAGGAAGGTGAATGGAAAAGAAAAGATACAGGATGCAATGAAAAGGCATCTTGGATAGAACATCAAGAAGATGATTCCAAAGGAATGTGGGAACAGAATAAAGAAAGGACTTGAAGATTGAAGCATGAAGTTGGTGGCTGTTTCCTTCACAACTCTGAGGGTTAACTGACTGGGAGTTAACTGACCTGCCCTGAGTGGAGTGGTGAAACATCAGACCAGCTTTCCAGTTTCTGTTCCTGCCTTTTGTTCCTGATCTGAATTTAATATAGAGTTGTGTTTCTGAGAAGAAAACCAGCCTTATTCAAGACTTTCATGTGTCTGTATCTGAGACTTACAGGCTTTTGCCTGTAGGGCCTTGGGTGACTGTGACATCCAGTCACCATCCTAATTCAGCAAACTGAACTATATTGCCTTTACCAAAGATTGTTTTGGAGTGGCCATAGTCAGGATAGCTAGTCAGGGTTGTTTTTTTTTGGGGGGGGGGAGTACAGACAGAGAGATTAGGGTGATATTTAGCAGCAAGTCACAGAAGATAGATACATGCGAATCTCTCAGTTGGTGGGAGGAACATTTAAAGGGTTTAGAGTTAGGGGTTGCCTTGGGCCTCCTTCCTAATTCCTTTCCTTGTTTATATACTACATTAAATCTTTTTGTTAATTTACTACACAAGTCAGATTACATTATTGAGATAGCCAGGTCTGAAGGCAGCCATATTGGTTTATCAGCCTGAGACAGACAGAGACATTGGACTTTACAATTTACAGATCTTTTAAGTGAGGAAACCCACTTCTTTCAAAGTAAATTTCAAATACTAAAAAAGAAAACAAACTTAATACATAGGGTAAATGCTAGATATTATTGTTATTTTACAGTTGTACTTATTTTTTCATTTCATTTCATAAGTGAATTTAAAATATTTTAATGAATATGTATCATCTTAAGCAGATTACTACCCCATCCTTTCTCTACGTATATTTCTTCTAACTACTTTGATAATGATAAAATATTAAGAGTTATAGATGTAACCTTTCCATGTAGGAATATAAACAAGTTGACCTTATCAAAGCCCTTACTTTTTTCTGTTTCTTATTTCCTTTTTTCTTTTTATTGGACATCAAATTTTCTGTTCAAGTCTGTTTTTTCTTCAAGAATGCTTAGAAATCTTTTATTAAATGACCGTTTTCCCCCTGAAAGAATACAGTGAGTTTTGATGGATAAGTGATTCTTGGTTATAAACTTAGTTCCCTTGCCTTCCAGAATATCATATTCCAAGCTTCTGATCCTTCATTGTGGAAGTTGCCAGATCCTGTGAGATCCTGAGTGATGCTCCATGATATTTGAATTGTTTCTTTATGACTTTCT
This sequence comes from Gracilinanus agilis, assembly GCF_016433145.1. NCBI lineage: Eukaryota > Metazoa > Chordata > Mammalia > Didelphimorphia > Didelphidae > Gracilinanus > Gracilinanus agilis. The sequence goes on from NC_058130.1 coordinate 324,584,333, forward strand.
CCACTATTTTCTCCTTGGCTTCGGAGTTCTTGAACTTGGCTGTAACATTCCCAATAATTTTCATTTGGAGACTTTGTGCAGGAGGTAATCTCTAGATTTTTTTAAATTCCAATTTTACCCTCTTGTTCAAGAATAACAGGGCAATTTTCTTTGATAATTCTTGTAATATGATGTCTAGGCTTTTTTTTAATTGTGACTTTCAAGTAGTCCATTAATTCTTAAATTGTCTCTCCTAGATCTAATTTTCTAGGTCAGTTGTTTTTCCAAGGAAATATTTCATAGTTTCTTCTATTTATTTTCATTCTTTTGATTTGATTTTATTGTTTCTTAATGTCTCATGAAGTCATTAGTTTGATTTCATCCAATTCTAATTTTTAAAAAATGAATTTCTTCCATGATCTTTTGATCCTCCTTTTCCATTTGGTCTAGTCTACTTTTCATGGAACTCTTTTCTTCATTGGATTTTTGCAACTCTTTCCAATTGACCAATTTTGCTTTTTAAAAGTGTTTTTTTTCTTTTTGTGTTAATTTCATTTCTTTTTCCAATTTCTTTTTACTTTTATTATTTGGTTTTTTAGTTCCTTTTTGAATATTTCTAGTGCTTAAGACCAATTTCCATTTCCATTTTTCTTGGAAGTTTTGCATATGTTCATAGATATCACCATCTCCTGTTAATTCTGTGCTTTGCTCTTTGTTGTCATATAAATTTTAAAGGATTAGTTGTTTCTTTCATTGTTAGCTCCTTTCCCCAGCCTACCTGTGGCTGGGAATTCTGAAAGCTGATGATTCTGTTTTCTCTGCTACTTGGTTGAGGGGCTCTAAACTGTGAGCTATTTTGACCTGGTGCTAGGTTTACACTGCAGTTCAAACTTGAAAGGGCCAGATGATATGGACACCACCACTGGGGGGTGCCAGGGCCTAGGACTTCAAGAAATTCATTTGTGGTGTGGGGTACTGTTATTGCTGTAGCAAGAGTCCCAGGATCCCAAATTTGGCTCATGCCCAGGCTTGGAATCTGGTGCAATCTGTGGGAGGGGGTGTCTGGCCAGCACTTCTCAATATGTTGTTTTGCTTCTGGTTCTCCCTTATCCCATGAAAATCACATGAAAATTGACTCTCACTGCCTACTTGGCAATTTGTATTCAGTGAGAGAGCCCCTTCACTCAGTCTTGCTATTGGTTTTTGACTCTTGTCATTTTGAGATACTTTTTAAAGATTGATTTGGAAGGATTGTCAGAGCAATTTCAGCTTTCATTGCAACTAAACTACCATCTTGGCTCTGCCCCTAATTAGACATTAATAAAATAACTTCATACAGAATCATCATTACTATAGCAAGTAGAAGTTTGATAAAGGAAATGTGGGATAAAGTACTTTATCAAAGAAATGTATTATTAAATAGAGATTAGTCTTGTTACATGACAAGAATCATGGATAATTAATGACTGATTTAAATGCTTGATTGGTAATATGACAATATCAGGGTAACTGGAGAAACATCACAGGTGAATTAGGTGGTTTAGGTGGTTGCTGTACCTCAAGCATATGTCTACATTTGGACAAAAATCACAAAATGAGCATGCAGCTGCAAGGGGGAAAAGGGGTTTTGGGGGGGTTCAATATAATAAAAGATGGTTGCCAGAGGATTGAACTATTATCAATCCTCAATTAAGAATAATCTCAAGTCAAAATTGACTTTTATGGAAGTTCATTTACAATTAAGAAGAAAGAGAGGAAATAAGGAAATAAGAATCTAAACCAGTAGGTATTTCACTATGATCCTCTAATTAATCCAGGTAGATCTTAATTAACCCTCTGCTGAGAGTAAGAGGGCCAGAGGCCCTCTATTGAAGAAGTTCCTTAAGAGAAGTTCAGGAAGATTCAGTCAGTCTTTAAGCTCATCCTCTCCACAAAACAGAAGAGGTCCTTCGCCAGATACTCTCTTCCAACAAAGACCTCTCACTCAACTCCTTCTTTTTAAAGGTGTCACTTATGCATCACTTCCTGTGCCTCCCTCCTAATTTGTGTGTCTAATCACAATATACGATTCTCATAGTACTTCCTAGGGGGCAGTCAGTTGATTCTGATTCATTACCCACTCTAGCACACGTGGGTTACGGACCTCCCAGAATTAGAGGTGTTCTCCCCTTTGGTGATTAAATCTAAAGATGGGCAGTGTAGACTTAATCTAATTTTCACACAGCATTGTCAGGAAATATATTACTCTATAGAATGACATAAGCAATAATAACATAACTCCAATGTATTTTATGAGAAATGATCATAATTATTATTTTTGTTATAGCTAATATATGCATGTTAGTTATTAATATGTTATGTTTTTTAAAGTTTGCAAAATAATTTACACATTCATTTGATTCTCTCAATGACCATATGAAGGAAATGTCTTACCCAGCATAACATAGTAAGTATCTAAGAATTTAAACTCAGGTCACCAAATCTAAAGTGACAAGTACCATAGCATTACTCTCTCTAGCATTCAATAAGCTACTAATGTAAATACCTAGCATTTTAGACTTTACAAGTCTTTCTTTAGAGCACCAGGATAAGATATACATCATATTATCACATTATGATTAAGAAGACTGAGGCTCAGAGAGGTCTCATAACTAGTAAGTTTCAGAGCCAGGAATTAAATCAAGATCTAACCTTCAAATGAGTGCTTTCTTTATTAGCTGATGTAGTAAATATATGAATGAACCAAAAATACTAATAATTACTGGTTCAAGTTTTTACTCAACAAAATTAGTATATTTTGGCTTATTTTATAGGACTTGGTGAATAATTTAAATGTTTTTAATCCTAATTGAACTTTGTCAATCTTTACCTCTCAGGCATAGTATTGTTTATATCTTGACTTATTGGATCTCATATTCCTTTCAAAAATGCATATATATATATATATATATATAATATGTGTGTGTGTGTATGTATGTATGATGGTAAGGAAGTCTAGAAAAGTCAGAGGCCCAGTTGGATAAAAACATGATACTGGGATAGACTATGCAGTACAGTGAAAAGTATACTGCATTTGGAAGCTAAAGAACTGAAATCCATAATCTGTCTTGTATGACCTTGGAGTCAATCATTTTCACCTCTGCATTTTTCATTTTCTACAGTCACAAAATGAACAAGCTGGATTAGATGATCTGAGATGCTGCTTCTACTCTAAATGTATGCTCCCTAAAATAACTTTTTGGAGTATGTAGAACAATACTTGGAGTACATATTTCAACTATTTTCTCTCTATTCAAACCTTATCCATAGTATTGTGCTCAGTTCTGAGCATCAAATTTAAGACAGATATTGATAAGTTGAAGGCACCCAAGACAGAGAGAATGTCATATGAAAAGTGGTGAAAGGTACTACTCATGTTTAATTTGGAGAAGAGAATACTCAGGATAGGTAGGTGAGATGGTATGATAGCTCTCTTCAAATATTTGAAGAACTGTCATGTGGAGAAGGGATTAATTATATTTGTTCTACTTGCTTTCAGAAGATGGGAGAAGGAAATGGTAGTTATGAAGAGACCAGTTTGATGTTTCAAAAATAAACAAAATAAATAAAAACTTCTTTCCCATTAGAACTATCTGAAATTGTCATCTCAAGTGGAAGAATATTTCTCTGGAGGTCCTCAAAACAAGGCTGTCAAAATAGTCCTCTGGTAAATTAAAACATGGAATTCTTTATATGAAACAATGGAACAACTGACCATTATATTCCCTTCCATTTCACAAGCTATGTAATTTGTTTGTAACATACTCCATTTATTAGATGGTTAGAGTTTACAATGTGCTTTCCAATCATCTATCCTGTGAGGTAAATGGGCAGCAGAGTAGAACCATGAATAAAGTATAGAATGTGGCCTTAGAAGATCTCAGTTTGATTCCTACCTCAAACATTCCCCAAATGTGTGACCCTAAGCAAGTCATTTAGTCTTTTTGTATCTCAGTTGCCTTATCTCAAAAATGGAAGTAATAATAGCACTCACTGTCCTATCCCCCCAACCCAAGTGCTATCAAAAATAGGAAGTGAGTTAACATAAAAAAGTGCTTTTTGGACCTCAAAGGACTATGTAAATTCTAGTTATTAATATTATCATTCCTGGAGTCATTGAAACATTTGTAAATAGTATTTAAAATACTATATTAATCTTTTCTAATATCACTAGCACCAGAAGAATTAGTAGTAGTTTTACATCATTTTATAGGTGAGAAAGATGAAGTTCAGAGACATCTAGTAGCCCTAGGTAACATAATTAATCAGTGACAGAAACAAGCCTTAAAATTAAGATCATCTTGTGACAAGTCTAGTGTTCTCCAAATTAGTCTAGTCCCTGCTCTAAAGGACTAGGGAAAAGGAAAAAAAATCATTCAAAGTTTCATAGAATTGATCATTAAGCCTATTAAAACTATGGGGATCACAAATTCAATAAGTGAAAGTATTGAGGGTGAAAAGTAGGAATCCAGGATGGGATCCAGGTGAACACTCACAGGTAGAAGGCATGATATGGATCATGAGCCAGCAAAGGAGACTGAAAAAGATCAGACACATAGGAGGAAAATGAGGAAGGAGTAGGGTCATAACAATTTAGAGAAGAGAGATTGTTTGGGAAGACAGAGAGGAAAATAATATTAGAATCAGGAAAGAGATCAGGAAGAATGAGTACTGAAACACACACAGACACTCAGGTCAGATTTGGCAACTGAGAGATTGTTGATAACTTTGAAAAGAGCAATTTCTGCTAAGTGATGAGATCAAAATTCATATTGCAAAGGGCTTAGGAGTTAGTGAGAGGATATAAAGAGTAGGGCAGCAAATGTAGACATAATTTACAGAAACTTGAGAAAATAAGGTAAGATTTTAGTTTGAAGTGATGGGATTTGGTGAAGGATGGAGAAATCTTGGACAAATTGAATCACTGAATGGAATACTGTATGCTGTTAAGACTGTTACACTGTAAGAATGACAATTATATCTGGAAGAGATTACCCAAGATAATCAATTGGTTTTCTGATGTCTACTTCATTATAAACCCAGTACCTTTGGAATTAACATTATCTTATCTTCAATGTATGCACAGTTTAGTTTCAAAACATATTATAATACATTCAGTCATTTAAATGTTGTATGATCTAAAACATAATCAGTTAGCTTTGTTCTGTTTTGTATCATCCAATCACACCCCTAATTTCAGTATTACATTGAGAACAAGGGAGTAGTGACACAAAGTACAAAGTCATTATTAATGGTCAAAGAAATCAGAACCCTCCAGTTGAAGCATTAGTATTATCAAGTAATATTCACATTGTGGGTAAAACATTCCTTTTTAATGTTTTTCTCAAGACTTTTTTCCTCATCAAGAATTTTATTTTGAACCTATATTTGTTCTGATATAACACCTTTTTTTAAAATTCATAGGCTTTAGTCAATTATTCTGTGGTTCTGGAGAGTGTTACTAATTGAATAAGTTTATATTTGTTTCCAAGTATATGTCTAAAAAGAAAAGAACAAAACAAATCTTGTGATTTGCTCCAGATGTTGAGGTTTGACAATAAAATCATACAAAATGAACAAAAGTGAAGTCTGGCATAGTTGTGAATGTTCTAGATTTCATTTTGGATGAGGTTTCTAAAGATTCTAGAAGATTCTGGGTTCTGAAGTTCTGGAAATTGGGAGAAGAGGTTTAAAATTAAACAGAAATGCAGGAAACATGATCAGATTTAAATAAGAGTGATGATAATGTTAATATTCATAATTTAATAATTTCAGTGATCTGTGAGATCTTTGACATGGGATCTTACTTCATAAGTCCAGAGCACAAGCTCTTCATGTTTAGTAAATGGTCTATAAATAGATGAATAGATAAATTGAGGACATTATAGCCATTCTTATAGTGTTTCTGAATTTAGCTAGACCGGTCATGGAATAACAATTACATTCCATCATTGACATCTTATAATTGAAGTCTTCCAAGCTTGGCCTCCCTTATCATATTCTGTGAATGTGGAGAGCAATTATCATCTTCCCTCTTTGACTTTGGTGTAGGATTATAGTGAGAAGATGATATTAATGATAATAAGAGTGTCTTAATTCATATAAAATTTTGTAGTTTCAGCATAACTTTCATATATATGTGTGTGTGTGTGTGTTTGTGTGTATAAATTTGACCACTTCTAGCATATTCATTAAAACATAGTAGAGACATAATAAATATGTGCTAATTGACTTTAATTAAATTGGATTTCTCGTATTTTAAGCTGTGAAATTCAAGACTATCACTCTTATCAATGCAATTATCCATGTCATTTTCATGGTTTATTAATGAGTGCTATGTATCAATTCTGGAAATTTTTTATTTTTTCCCAGCTCTGTTTACCATTGCTAAGTTTCATCTTCCTTTAGTGTTATTCTATCTAAAGCAGGGGTCGGCAACTTTTTTGGCCGTGAGAGCCATAAACGCCACATTTTTTAAAATGTAACTTCATGAGAGCCTTACAGTGCTCACAGTGCACACTCCTGTAACAGTGCACACTCCTGGAACAGCGCCTGAAAAAAATTGACTTTATGGCTCCTGCAGAAAGAGCCATAAAAGAGCCCTCAAAAGAGCCAGATATGGCTTGAGAGCCATACGTTGCCAACCCCTGATCTAAAGGCTGCTAGGTGGCACAGTGATCAAGCAGTGAATGTGGAATTAGGAAAATGACTTCAAAAATGGCTGAAAATATTTACTATGTGACCCTGGAAAAGTCATTTAATACCTGCCTTGGTTTTCTCATGTGTAAAACAAGTATAAAAGAACATCCTGGGTTTGTTGAGAGAATCAAATGGAATAATATTTTAAAAATGTTTTGCAAACCTTAATATAATATAAAATGCAAGCTATTATTTATCTATCTATTAATTTTATAGTCAGAATTATTTTATTTTTGGCATCAGCTTTTAAATGACTATGAGGTCATGGGACAAGAAAAAATTATTAAGCATATTTACTTATAGCCTATATAAACTTCTACTTCCTTATGCTATGTTAGACATTAGTCTAGTAGAGTGATGGGCAAACTATTCCCCGCGGGCCAGATCCAGGCCATAGTTAGCCCATAACTGCCTTGAGCAATTCCCTAATTACTACATCTGGATGTGGGGGCATAGTGATAAAAGGAATTGTTTAATGCAGTGATGGGCTAACTATTGCCTGGATCTGGCCCATGGGGAATAGTTTGCCCAAAACTATCTAGTCTATTAAAAATAATTATAGGAAATAGATATCCACCATTTTATAAACCTGAATAATCATAAACCAAATTTTTTGTATGATGAATCAATAGCATGGTCTGTTCAGCAAGTACTTACTAATGAGGTGACCCCAGTAGGGAGTGGGGAAATAAAACATATGATGACAATCATATCACGAGAAAATGTCTTTGTAGAACAGGATACAAGAATATCCTAGTTTTGTAAGGATTTATTCCTATTTTTAAAGATTTTCCCAAGTTTGTATTCCTTAGATATTTTTCCCTCTCTCTGTCAGTTGTAATACATTAATCATCAAGAAAAACAAACCCGTCTATCATTTCAAACCATGTGTAATGATTTGTTTATCTTAAGATGCCCAAGGCAATATATTCTTCTGTATCAAGGGATATAATGGTGTTCAAAAGAACAATGTAACATAATGCCTAAAGTCTACAAGATGTCTATATATGATATCGAGTGTAGGCTTTAATCTTTGTTTAACTAGCCTGTTATTATTTATATTAACTCTCAAGTTTTAATTCAGCATAGGTGTTCATAACCAAGTAAGTAATTATTTGGGATCTGAGGAATGATTTCTGTGAATCTATTTTGACAAGGTGAGAAAGCATTTGAAATTCTTACATTTGGAGATGGGAACATGCAAACAATATGTTAAATTATTTCTTGTAAGATATGACTTTTCATTTTCAGAAAGGAAAGGATGAAATAAGTTATTAAGAAAAAAGTATAGGGGGCAGAGCAAAGATGGCAAAGGCAAGAATTCACCTAAACTCTTCTAAATTCCCTTCCAAACAAATTTAAAATAATGCCTCAAAAGGAGTTCTGATAGGATAGAACCAACAGAAGGACAAGGTAAAACAATTTTTTTCCACCCATGAAAACTAAAAAGGTTGAAAGCAAAGGTTTGTCTCACTAAGGTAAGAGTAGAGTACAATCCAATTTAGGTAGTGCCCTGGCAAATCAGCAGCAGGCTGCTTCTGAGCAATATAATAGATTATATCTAAACAGTCAATGGAGGCATTGGGAATAAATGAATAAATTGCCACAAATTCAAGAGCTCTCAGCCCACAAATAGTAAGGGAGTGTGGACAAACCTCTCAGAAAGAGATTAACAGGGACACTTTGCATGCAATTGGTACAGGATTATTTCACTGACCATAGGAGCTTCCAGATTGCAGGTCCAGGTCACAGTCCCAGGGTAAGGAGCATTAGCACTCTAGAGCACTTGGCAATAGCAGAATGTGGAATCTAGACATAGTTGAAGGGCAGAAAACAGTGCTTATGGTCACTCACAGACAAGAACAGAGGCAAGGAGGGCAGAGTCCAAATGTGTCCTAGATAATAACTTAGAAGAACTGAAAATTTGCAGACCAAGATTTTTACCTTTTCATAGAAGCATGGAAAACCTGAAGCTTGGGACAGTGACCCTCCACCCCCACAGAAAAGTCCAACTTCAACACAAAGCTAAAAGTCAATAAGGAGGCTGGAAAAATGAGCAATAAAAAAGAACCTGATAATCTAAAGTTACTTTGTCATATAAAGTTATGGGTCAGAGAATATCAAAACATGAACTCAAAAGAAGACAGCAATGTAAAATGACTATATGCAAAGTCTAAAGGGAAAGTGTGAATTGATGATAGATTCCAAAAGAATTTCTGGAAGACACAAAGGAAAATTTTTAAAAAGTTTAATTTAGACTTCTGGGTTAAGATGATGGCTGAGTAGAAGCTGGGCTACTTTCTCTATAGTGTACCTCCAAAGAACAAAAAAACAAATCCAGATGAAAGAAGCCCACAATAGGGCTCAGAATCAAAGGTACATGGGATTTGGGCACTTCCACGCTATAAGGGGGGGAAATAGCTCCCATCAAAATGCAAGTGGATCAACCCTCACCTATCCCACCCATGGTACCAGAGTCAGAGGCTGTGTTCCAGAGTTAGAGTGAGCAGGGGCACAAAATATAGCCTGTTGGCAGCTAGCGAGCACTACTAGGAGCTTGACCCTGAGAGCAGCAAGACCAGAGATCCCAGGTGGCTGGAAAACTGAGACCTTGGACATGGGTGTGGAGCTCAGAGATGCAGCAGCAGCGCCCAGTGTGCTCAGACTCAGAGGAAAATCTCAGGTGGAGGAGCAAGTGTGGGCCAAGTTCTGGACTCTGGGCAGCCATTTTGGACCACAGGGGTTTGACACTGAAAACACCTAGAACAGAGACCCCAGGAGGGTCCTCAGAGAAGCCAGGAGACCCACAAAGTAGCCTCAGGCAAAAAACTGCTCCCTAACTCCATACAAAGGGAATCAGATTGCCTTACTCAGACTTCTGGCAGATAAAGCATAATAATGCCAAGCAAGTCCCAAGAAATAAACAAGAAGACCAAGAAAAAATCTCTAACACTTGATAACTTCTGCACAGAAAAAAAACCCAGAAAACAGAGGAGGACAAACAATTAAAGACATCCAAAACTTCCCAAAACAATGAAAAAGGGTCACAAGATCTTGAAGAGTTCAAATCTGAGATTATGAGAAAGATGGAAGAGATCTGGCAAGAATATAACAGTTTAAAAGGCAGAATTTCACAATTGGAAAGTAAGGCTCAGAAATGATCTGAAATGATAAGCAAATTGAATACCAGAAATGACCAGCTGGAAGCTTTGAAGAACCAGATAGACCAGATTGAAAATAAAAACCAAAAGATTAGAACTAAAAACCAGTCTCTAAAGACTAGAATTGGGCAATTAGAAGTCAATGATCTCTCAAGACAGCAAGAACAAATAAAGGAAAGTCAAAAGACTGATAAAAATAGAAGGAAACATGAAATATCTCACTGAGAAATTGACAGATCAAGGAAACAGGTCAAGAAGAGACAATTTGAGAACCATTGGTCTTCCTGAAAAAGAAGAAATTAATAGAAATTTGGACTCCATAACTAAAAGAAATTATTCAGCAAAAATGCTTTGAAGTTCTACAACGAGTTGGCAATATAGACATCGAAAGGAATAATAGATCATCCTCTACACTAAACCCTGAAAAAACAACTCCCAGGAATATAATAGCCAAATTCAAGAAGTCAGAAATAAACAATTCAGATATCAAGGAGCACCAATCAGGATCACACAGGATCTGGCAGCCTCCATACTAAAAGACCTCAAGGCTTGGAATATGATATTCAGAAAGGCGAGAGAACTGGGTCTACAACTGAGGATCACCTTCACATCAAAACTGACTATATACTTCCAGGGGAAAGTATGGACATTCAACAAGATAGAAGATTTCCAATTATTTGCACAGAAAAGTCCAGGACTAAATGGAAAGTTCGATATCCAACAACAAAAACCAAGAGAAACATTGAAAAGGTAAATAAGAAACAGAGAAGAAAGAAAGAAAACTCTTACTTTTAAATTTGCCTCTTTAATGGCCTTAATAAGATCAAATTATTTGTCTTCCTATATGGAGAAATGTTTTGTATCATTTTCAAAAACTGTATTCACTATTATAGTAAATAGAAGAATTATTCATAGGGAGAAGTTGGAGCACTAAATATTCTAAGATGAGACAAAGAGGGGAAAAAAGGGGGGGGGTAAATAGTAGATGGCACCAAGAGAAACTTGAATGAATAAGAAAAACAGGATATTCTATACCACACAAAGAAAACATGGGAAGAGATGAATATTATTATAAGAAGGAGAGGAAGAGAGCATTAAGAGATAATATTTAAATGTTAATCTCAGCAGAATTAACACTGCGAGGAAAGAGTAGCTATATCCATTTGTATATAGAATTTATCTAACCCTACTAAGAAAGTCAGAAGGGATTAACCAAGGGGAGCAGGGGTTATGGGGAGGTCAAAAAAGGGAGGGGAGGAGATGGGAGAGGAATTCATTAAGACTTTAAAATAAAAAGAGGGGAATAATAAGGGAAGAGGTGGAAAGGGAAGTCAATCAAGGGAGGGGACAAGGGGGACTGTTCTAAAACAAACCACTTGTTTAAAAGAAAATAGCATAATAAGAAGGGGTAGAACTAGGAGAGGATACCAAAATGTTGAGGAAAACACAACTGATAATTATAACTCTGAATGCGAATGGGATGAACTTGCCCATAAAACAGAAACAAACAGAAACAAATAGCAGAGTGGATTAGAAACTAACATCCTACCATATGTTGTCTACAAGAAACACATATGAGGAAGGTGGACATACACAGGGTTAAGGTCAAAGGCTGGAGCAAAATCTTTTGGGCTTCAAATGAGAAAAAGAAGGCATTAGTGGCGATCATGATTTCTGACAAAGCCAAAGTAAAAATAGATATGATTAAAAGACACAGGGAAGGTAATTACTCCTGATAAAAGACAGTATAGACAATGAGGAAATAACAGTACTCAACATGTATACACCAAATGGTATAGCATACAAATTCCTAAAGGAGAAATTGGCAGAGCTCAAGAAGGAAATAGATAGTAAAACTATAATAGTGGGAGATCTAAATATTTCTCTTTCAGATCTAGATAAATCAAAGCAAAAAATAAATAAGAAAGAGATGAGAGGTGAATAAAGTCCTAAGAAAATTAATAAATATGTGGAGTTAAATATGTGGAGAAATATGAGAAGAAATTAATATGTGGAGTTAATAAATATGTGGAGAAAAATAAATAGGAACAAAAAAGAATATACCTTCTTTTCAGCTGCACATGGTACATTCACAAAGATTGACCATGTAATAGGGCATAGAAACATTGCAAACAAATGCAAAAGAGAAGAAATAAAAAAGGTAAACTTTTCAGACCCTAATGCAATAAAAATAATAAGTAATTAGGGCACATGGACAGGCAAATCAAAAACTAATTGGAAATTAAATAATATGATTTTCCATAACCAGTTAGTTAAAGAAGACATCATAGAAACAATCAATAATTTAATTGAAGAGAATGACAATGATGAGACATCCAATAAACTCTGTGGGATGCAGCTAAGGCAGTATTCCGGGGGAAATTTATATCCTTGATGCATGTGTTAACAAATTAGAGAGGGCAAAGAGCAATGAATTGGGCATGCAAATTAAAAAACTACAAAGGGAACAAATTAAAAATTCCCAGCTAAAGACCAAATTAGAGATTATAAAAATTAAAGGAGAAATCAATAAAATTGAAAGTAAAAGAGCTATTGAATTAATAAATAAGGCTAGAAGCGGGTACTTTGAAAAAACAAACAAAATTAACAAAGCACTGGTCAATCTAATTAAAAAAAGGAAAGAAGAAAACCAAATCATCAGTATCAAAGACAAAAAGGGAGACCTCACCTCTAATGAAGAGGAAATCAAGGCAATCATTAAAAAATATTTTGTGCAATTATATGGCAATAAATATAGCAATCTAATCCATATCCATGGATCTGACAGATAAACTATTCCTTACTTCTTTAATTTGCTTATGATATTCCCTTTAATGTCTAAATCATTTTGACCTTCTTTTGCTATGTGATGTGGGATGTTGGTCTATATCTAGTTTTATCCAACTCTTTTTCACATATTCTGCCTGTACTTGTCAAATAGTTGTTTTTATCTCAAAATTTTGGATCTTTCTATTTGTAAAACACTATATTATTATATTCATTTCCTACTGTGTACTGTGTACCCATTCTATAACAAATTATTCCCTGTTTGGTAAATGACCAAAATATATGAACAGGAATTTCTCTGAAGAAATTAAATTGAAAGAGAAATTAAAACTATTTATAGTCATATAAAAATTCTCCAAATTACTATTGACTAGAGAAATGAAAATTAAAACTACTTTGAGATATCTCTTCACACCTAGCAGATTGACTTATATGACCAAAAATGAAAATAATAAATATTAAGGAGGGTGTGGGATAATTAGGACATTAATTTCCTGTTGGTGGAGCTGCAAACTTATATGACCGTTCTGGAGAGTAATATGGAAGTACACCCAAAGGGCTATAAAACTATTCATATTCTTTGGCCTATTATATACCACAACTAAATCTAGATCCCAAAAAATATCAAAATTTTGGTGAAAGGCCTACTTAAACAAAAACATTTATAGCAGCCCTTTTTATAATGGCTAAAAAAATTAGAAATTCAGGCAGTGTTCATCAATTGGGCAATGGCTGAATAAGTTTTGGTATATTATTGCAATGGAATACTATTGACCAATAAAAAATGATGAACAGAATGAGTTCATAAAAACCAAGAATGACATATATGGACTGATACCAAGTGAAGTGAGCAATACCAGGAAAATAGTGTATACGCAAATAAAAAATATAGTATGATGATGTACTGTGAAAGACTAACCATTTCAGCAATGCAAGTTCCAAGATAACCACATGAATTTATGATGAATTAAAAATGCAAAGCCAAAGAAGGAAGTATTAGAATCTGATTGCAGATCAAAGCCTTCCTTTTTTTAAACTTTATTTCTTTCATAAGTTATTTTTTTCACCTATGTGTGATATGTGTCTTCTTTAATGCCATGAAGAATATGGAAATATGTACTGAATGACAACACTGTTATAACCTGTTATGAGACTATCATGGGGAGAGGTAGGCAAAGCAGTGTGGGAAATAATCCTGAATTACTAAATATCAGATAACAACTGCTTAAAATTATTTCTACATGTAATTGAAAAAAATTTAAACTTTTTATTTTATTTTTTAGATTTAAATATTTTATTTTTTTAATATTATACTTTTAAAAAAAGTTTCCATGGTTACATGATTCCTGTTTTTACTTTCCCCTTAACCACCCCCTATAATCCTCCCCCACCCATATCCAAAGTGCATTTCCACTGGTTTTGACATGTGTGATCAGTCAAAATTTACATATTATTGATAGTTGCATTGATGTGGTCATTAAGTGTCTACAACCCCAACCATGTCTGCATCAACCCATGTGTTCAAGCTGTTGTTTTACCTTTGTGTTTCCACTCCTGCAGGTCTTCCTCTGAATGTGGGTAGCATTCCTTTCCATAAATCCCTCAGAATTGTCCTGGGTCATTGCATTGCTGCCAGTACAGAAGTTCATTACATTCGATTTTACCACAGTGTATCAGTCTCTGTGTACAATGTTCTTCCAACTCTGCTCCTTTCACTCTGCATCAATTCCTGGAGGTCTTTCCAGTTCACATGGAATTCCTCCAGTTTATTATTCCTTTGAGCACAATAGTACTCCATCACCAATATACCACAAATTTGTTCAGCAATTCCCCAATTGAAGGGCATACCCTCATTTTCCAGTTTTTTGCCACCACAAAGAGTGCAGCTATAAATATTTTTGTACAAGTCTTTTTCCTTATTATACCTTTGGTATATAAACCCAGCAGTGTTTTGGCTGGGTCAAAGGGCAGGCAGTCATATAAAGCCCTTTGGGCATAATTCCAAATTGCCATCCAGAATGGTCTATAACTGCCATCTTTCCAAAATTTGGCAGAAGAGCCTAGAAAAAAGACCACAGATTTCTGTACTGCTGATGAAAACCTTTTGGGGTCTAAAACATCACCAAGAATCTTGATCGTTCTGGTGGAGGTAGATTAAACTGAAGAGTTAAAGTGTCATACAGAAGCTACTTCATCTTCATGATTTATATAAAACTTTATATAAAACTTTTGTTGCAGGAACGTCTATTTTGTTCTCTACCTTTAATTCAACATTCTTTTTTTAAATATATATTAAAAATATCATTCAGAAGCTACAAGATATCTAAAAATCATTTCTGAAAACTCCTTAAAACCAATTGAGATATCTAGCTCATTATATTCTCCAAAGGTTATATACAATTGTAACTATTTTTGATGGAGTCCATTCATCATCATCTATGTGATAATTAACAAAGGCAAAAAGGCACAAAAGGCTGTTAAGGCAACATGTAACCTTGATGGATCTGGTAACAAACTCAGCATAAATAAAGAGTTATGTTTTTGCCACTGAAAATGTTTTGTGCAAAGTATTTGTGGATTTTCATAATAATATGTTCTTCAGTACAATCATAGAGGAAAGGTACAAATAAAAATAATATAACAGAATATATCTAATAGGCAAAACAGAGTAGCTTAAAATTATTCAGTGTTACAGAAAGACATTGATTAGATTAATATATGAACTTAAAAAATTAAATTTTAAAACAATTAGCAAATACTATAAGTATGACAGGATATAGGCATTGAATTTTAAAGTCCTTTTCTCAAATTCTAATAGACTTCTTAATTATTATGGAGGGGAAACAAAACTCAAAAAGTTAACATCATTAAACTTGCAGATCTCTTTAAGGTTCCTTTCCCTCCCCAGTATTTATCATCCATTTGCACTTCTTTGGTCACAGTTCTGAAGTTCCTCATACATGCACTGGGAAGAATCTACATTCTACATGTTGAGAGTAATTAAGATTTTCAAAACTTTGTTATAACATTCCAGTTTGGTCTGTAATTCAAGCAGCCTAGCTTATTGCTGCATATTCTTGAAGAGAAGTAAATAAAATGGGAAATATCCAATGAAAATACAAACCGCCAGTAAAAGAATTAAGCAGAGCCAATATGCAGTTGTTAGCTCTATTAACTCAAACTTTTCTTTCAGAGTTTCAAGTATGCTTTGTATAAGCATTATTCCTAAAAAAATGACAATTGAATAGATTTCAATTATAGGTAAAACAAAAAGACCCTGACTAAAGGGAAGAAAAACCATTCAGGTGTTAGATTAGGGGCTTGGAAAAGCTATTCTCCAGTTTCTTCTTCCCTAGGGGCAAAACTGCAAGGGAGAACAACAAGGTATTTGCATATCAAATGAAGACTTAGTGTTTTTGGTTAGGAGTAAAAAGGGAAAAAAATCAGAGACAAAATCCCCCAAACTTTGACTTCAAATCCACTGATTTCGGTTATCTGCCCTCCATGTGAAAAAACCTGCAGTAGCAGCTGTCTTAACCAGGAGCCTAGAATCAGCTTTAGAATTTGGCTTAGAAACTGGAAGGGGTGTGGGGCTGAATAGCATGTTTTGTTTTGCTTTTTCTGTTCCATGCTGTGTTCCCCTGCCGAAAAATGGCTAGGTCTGGCTGGAAACTCACATTGAGGAACAAGGGAGGGATGGAAGGATTTATACATCACCCTCTGAGCAGGATCAAGAACATGCTTCCAAACTCCAAACAGCTTTCAGACTTCCCAGCAGCACACTTCAGCAATGGGGAGACCAATGCAGGGGCAATGGCATGAACAGCAGAAGCAGCAGCAGCAGCAGGAACAACAGTGAGGAATACTGGCTCAAGCAGATGGGCATGAGAAGTGGCAGGAGAGAAAATGTGGCTTGCAAAATTTATCTACTCTCTATTCTTTTCTAAAGCTTAAAATTTTTTTTTGAGAATTCTATCCTGGAGTGGTACACTAAAATGTAAGATTAAAAATTAATATCCAAATACTCAAAGTATTATATTTAATAAGATTTATTAATAATAACTAAAATAAAAAGCTAGAGTAAAAAGGGAGCTAACTCAGACGAGTTCATGAGAGAAGAGAGCGAGAAGGTGGGCTTACAGCAAACTTATAAACATTACATATAGACTCAAATGTGGGGATGAAGGGAAAGGGATGCTGGGAGATGAAGTCCAAGGGTACAAGATTTCTAATTATACAAGACCTTGCATATAGATTATACTTGTTAAGATCTTTAATTCAGATTTTTCATTCAGAAAATATGACTATATGGCAGGTGAATAGATAGCTGGTTTTCAAATGAGGAAGAGCTGGGTTTAATTTTTATTTCTGACATTTAATAACTGTGTGTCATTGGGCAAGTACAGAGATTCTTGATGAATCATAAAACTCTATAGTACTGTAAGTTCCAGAGCAGATACTGATTTGCCCTCGAAGAAATTCCTACTTCATTAGGTTCCCTATTCTAATGAAGTCACAAGGCCTATTTCAACTGAATTAATCATTGTAAATATATTGTATATGGTGACAGTTATCATTTAAATCCTAAAAGGTGTTTTGAACTACTATGCAAAATTATCCAATATCAGTGAAGGGGAGGTATGATAATGATAAGAACTTTTTTTAGTAGTTTCCATGACAACAAGTAAGACGAGAATATTTTCAAATCATGGAGCGGAGTCTCCAGGGCAGAGATTGAGTGACATCACTATTTCTCATGAGATTTCGGTTAAATCCAAATAAATTTCAACATCAATCATTTCCTAACATTAAATGTGAAAAGTTCCCAAATTCTAAGACAGAAATTGCTATAAAATTTTCTTAAAATCATTGGTTTCATTCTGGATATTCAGGAATTTAAATCTTATTCTTTTGTAGGAATGTAGATCAGGATCAAAATAACTATACCTTAATTCCTGGCTGAGACATGAAATAATTTAAATTGTCATTAAACATAACAAATAATTAATACATTTTAGTAATGTGATTTTAATATGTAATCTGTTATAGGTGAAAATCATGAATAAAATTTCCATGTTACTAAAATCTAACGAATGTAGTATTAACAAGACTACTCTACCAATCTCCAAAGCAGAACAAAGCTTGTCATTTTATTAACAAAAAAAGATGAAAATTATTTACAGTATTATTTTAGAATTTTATTTTCTATTTGCCTGATTAGCTGTTTAGATCACCTTTTTCCTGTAATGAAATTCTACCATTAAGTACTTGAAGAAGTAGTGGAATTGTTAGTTTCTGGTTATATATGACCATAGTACTTTCTTTTTCACTGCAACTTTTAATGGTTACATTAAGTGTCTGAGATCATTACAGTTCAGTTATTGAATAATTACCTGGTTACTGAGATAATCCTTTAAGGCTTTTGAAATGTTACATATGATCTTCTGTCTTATGAAAACAAATAAGCTTAATGACTAGAACAAGAGGGAATATTAACAATAAATATCCTTTCAAAAGTATTTTTTTTTCACTGATGATCACAATCTAGTCTGATAATAGAATGAAACAGGCAAAAAAAGACTAGAGAATTTTAGTTTCCCAAGGGATTTAATCCAGTACACGGATTAGAGCAATAATTCCTATAAATATATAATATGGATATTGAATATAGGTAAAATAGGAAACCCCAAAGGTTAAAATTTGATTATTCTTCATCCAAGAAGATCAAAACAATAAGAAAAGGGAACTAAATGAAATGGAAAGTAGAGGAGATGTTCTCTTAAAAGAGAAGAATTAATTATTTGATGCATAACCCTATATAAACTGTCTTTTTGTGATGAATAAGAGTGATCCCAAAGGGTTTAAACCTTCAAGTTTACACATGCACCCATACATATCTCATTTCAATGTGTGTAAATGTATATATGTTATATATATATATATATATATACATACATATGTGTGTATATATATATATTTTTTTTTCTCTCTATCACTTTTTGTACCAAAAAGTTAGAGTTTTTAAGGTGTCACATATCCATCATTGTCCAGGCTCTTTTGGCACCATATATAAACTGAATAACATTAATTGTTTAATTTAATTAAAATGATTTAATCTTTACTAGCTTCATCTAGGTAATTAATTCCCCTTCATTATAGAGAAGACAGTATTCTATGTTTCACTGTCTTTGGTTCAGTGGTTTTAAAGCATGTTATTATCCACAAAATGGCTTTGTAATTGAACCAACATAATCTTTGATAAACAAAATCAATAATATACTTTATTATTAGACAGCCTTGAATCATATACTTCAGGTTGTATAGAACACCTGTGAAATGAATCGATGACCATTAAAATAAAATATCTTCAAACTTGAAGTTGGATAAAGATGAAGAATCAGATTCTACTCATGTGATGGTGAATGAAATCTATGAAGCATAAAATGTTAGGTGATTTCTATTGCTGTTTGTTATTTGCTATTTTAGTATTAGGCTTCAGATTCATTCTCACTAAATGACACATCACATGAAAGCATGAGGTCTTGAAGCCTTCAATTTACCAGTAATAAGTGATTTATGCAGAAGCTCTTTCACATCACTCTGTAAGGAAGAAAAAAATTAATTGTCTTGATTTAAATATCTTTCAATTGGGGCCCAAAGCTTGTCAATATCTAATTATATCAAGAACAGTATAGAATTATAACTAAGGTAAAG
The DNA here is from genome assembly GCF_016433145.1 of Gracilinanus agilis. Taxonomy (NCBI): domain Eukaryota; kingdom Metazoa; phylum Chordata; class Mammalia; order Didelphimorphia; family Didelphidae; genus Gracilinanus; species Gracilinanus agilis. The sequence goes on from NC_058130.1 coordinate 324,603,712, forward strand.
ATCAAGTGTGCCTGTGTTTACCCTTATGGTAACCTGTAGAAATAGGAATTGTGCAAATGAGATTTTTAGGCTGCCATCAAAGTTAAGTAATAGCACTTATTCTTACAGTCAACTTTTGTCTATAAATATTTTTCATGCCAATATTTGTATTATACAAGTAGATGTTTATTTTTTATGTGACTTTAATATATTTGATGGAGGGGACATGCATCAAATTGTCTGTTTTTCTTGGATGTATGACCTCATCATTAGGAACACTCTCTGTAGGTGGTGATAGTTACTGCTTTAATTTTATATTCTTTTCAAATTATCCCTTCCTCTCTCTTTGTATCCATCATTTCCATAAATAATCCACAAAGGATCCCCTGATAAATGCCCTGGTAGACTTAAGATAGATAGTTCCTGACTTTGTCTATGCGCTCTTTTTTTTTTCAGCAGCAGCAAGAGAAGTACTTTGGGGGTTGAATGCCACTAGATAAAATAAACTTTTATGAGAAGAAGGAACACCAAAAGTTGGACAAAATGTTATCAAATATATCAGATTATTATATGATATATTTATATGTGTATATAATTATGGCATATAATATAAAACATTACATTCCACATATATAGAATTAGCATAGGTAAATAAGATGTAGTGTCATGTCTCAGTGACTAAGTGGTCAAATTATACCCACAAAAAGGTATTAGAAAAGAATAGTGTACTACTGATGACCTATATAAAAGATCTTCAAGTCTTGAATAATAAGATAAATTAAAATAAAGATAACTCAATTTTCCACTCTCTTTAAGTAGGCAAGCAAAGATGACAATATAAAAGAAATAGTCAATACTGACATAACCATGGGAAGACATGAATACAAAAACTTTGCTAGTCAAAGAATGAATTGGGTAAATCATTTGGGAATAGAATTTGAAACTCTACTTTAAAAAGTGCTAAATACTCATTGCCATATATGTACCACTGCCCATAAAGGGGAATGCCTAATTAAATTGTGGCATGTGTTACAGCATATCACTTGGTAAAAACAAATGATAGATGTGGAAAATTCAAAGAAGCCATGGAAATTGAACCAAGAAAGTAAGATGAATGATAATTACAAAAACTGAATTTAAAAGTTGTGGCATATGATTGTGATAGAATGCTTCTCTGTCATAGGAAATGATGAAAAAGTTAATTTTTTAAAAATGGAGGCAAAGCCAAGTGGGGACAAAGCCTTCTGAATCTCCTTGCCACCAATCATTACAAAGTGTCTCAAAAGGACAGAAATCAAAACTGGATTAATAAAGGGACACTTCCACTAGATACAGCATAAAAGGTAGACAGTGAGTGGGGATTCCCACACTACAAGGGAGAGAAACTGCACTAATCAAAGTGAAAATTGATCATGTATTCTCCACATCACCTACTGCACCAGTCAGAGCAATCTAAATCCTTTGGGGCTGGCTGAAAGCACTATAGACTTAACCCTGAGGGCTGTACCAGGCCTTCACAGTGACACACAAGGCTAAAGAGTACAGAGTCTGGGCAGCAGAGGGTAGATCTTGGGCAGTGGAGAGGCTGGCCACAGCTTAGGCAGTTGGAGCTGGGAAGATAGCTTCAGGGCAAAATGCTTTAAAGCTCATGCTACACAAAGAACATCACAGTGTTACATAACCTCACTCAGCCTTCTGGCACAGAAGTGAAAATAGTACCAAGAAAAAGCCCTGAGAGAGAGACATTAAGAAAGAAAAGACCACCAACATGCAGGAATCTCAATCCACTAGCAGCAAAAAGAATAAGCAACAGGAAAGAAAACTCTTGACCCTGGAGAATTTCTATGAAGAAAAAGAGTAAAATACAGAAGCAACAGCAGAAAGTGAGAAACAAGCAAATTTTATACAATTGATTTAGTTCCTTGTATATTTGAGTAATTAGGCTTCTGTCAGAATTTTTTTTATAAAGATTTTTTTCCCAGTTTGTTTTTTCCCTTCTGATTTTGGTTGCATTGTTTTTGTTTGTACAAAACCTTTTTTAATTTAATATAATCAAAATTATTTATTTTACATTTTGTAATTTTTTTCTAACTCTTGCTTGGTTTTAAAATCTTTCCTTTCCCAGAGATCTGACAGGTATACTATTTTGTGTTCACTTACCTTATTTATAGTTTCCCTCTCTATATTGAGGTCATTCACCCATTCTGAATTTATCTTGGTGTAGAGTGTGAGATGTTGATCTAAACCTAATCTCTCCCATATTGTTTTCCAATTTTCCCAGCAGTTTTTTCAAATAGTATATTTTTGTCCCAAAAGTGGGGCTCTTTGGGTTTGTCATACACTGTCTTGCTGACGTCACTTACCCCAACTCTATTCCACTGATCCTCCCTTCTGTCTCTTAGCCAGTACCATATTGTTTTGATGACCACTGCTTTATAGTATAGCTTAATATCTGGTACTGCTAGGCCACCTTCCTTCACATTTTTTTCATTATTTCCCTTGATATTCTTGATCTTTTGTTCTTCCAAATGAACAAGCCTTTCCCCAATTGAGAAATGGGAAAGGGACATGAATAGGCAATTTTCAGATAAAGAAATCAAAACTATCAATAAGCACATGAGAAGGTGTTCTAAATCTCTAATAATTATAGAAATGCAAATCAAAACAACTCTGAGGTATCACCTCACACCTGGCAGATTGGCTAAAATGATACAATATTTGCTTTCTTCCCTTTGGGTTCAGATTCAGGTAAAACTCAACACACAGCACATAAGCATTTTTTTAAAGAGCTAATCTGGCTGCTAGAACTTCCCTGTTATTCTAAACAATTGACAAAGCCAGGTACTTGACATATGGATGTTTGGAAATCTAAAAACTAATGAAAGTTGACTTATCAGAAATTCAGATCACAAAGAAACTTATTGGTCCCTTTGTTTTGTCGTTTTCTAATTTTGTGGTCCTAGAGTCATGAAACCCTTTACACACACACACACACACACACACACACACACACACACACACATGTCTTGTGTGTATGAGAAGGCCCTTTGACTTCTAAGAGAAATTTCTCAGAACCTAGATAAGGGAAACAGGTCCAATAAATTTGCATTGCAATAAAGAAACAGATAATTTTTTTCACTTACTTTTCATTTTATTTTTTCTTTCAACCAAATCACAAAATATAAGAGCACATGTCAATTTTTGCAGTTTAGCAAAAGTAAGAAATAATATATTATCATCCCACTACAAACCCACCTGAGGAAATAAGGAATGATAAGTTAGAAATCATTGATGCATATTAGAGGTAGAACATTTTCTTTATAAAAATGGAAAGTTGGAGAGCCATATTTTACCTGCCACCCTCCTGATTTAATTTAAGAGGGCAGGTTCCTGTGATAACCAGACAATTTGTGGAGAACCAGTTTGAGATGCTAGCTAGTATTACAGTATGCTCTATTTCTAGTGAAGAATGCTTCAAAGTCTGAGAGTGCTGAGGGAGGCAAAAGGGGGTAACAATGGAGAGAAATGACAGAAACACCAGAGAATAGACGTCCCCTTTCATAGGAAAAAGTGGAAATGGAGCATATATCAGAGACTGAAAATCTTAAATATTTTTCAACTGTGGAAAATTGAAGGATGTTTGGAAAGAATGCTAGTGTTTTGTACGGTTTTTTTGAGAGTAGACCCTGTAAAAAGGAATTGTGTAATTTTATCACCTTTCTCTCTCTCTCTTTCTCTTTCTCTCTGTCTCTGTCTCTTCTCTCTGTCTCTCTGTCTGTGTGTCAGTCTCTCCTTCTCTCTCTCTCTAACACACACACACTGTATTAATGGCCTAATTAGAGAGAAGTTATGTGGTAAAGAGAGACAGACCAGTGAATTGAATCTCTCAACCCTTCTCTTAAAGTGCCACTAACACTTGACAAACTAAGGAGGTTTCTCTAGAATGGTGGACTTCCAGAGAGTGGGAGCCAGCTTTAGAGGACAGTGGGAAGGCTATCACAAATGTTGAGGTATGTGGAGACACTGTCAGACTGGCCCAGAGCCTCAGTAAACTAAAGCCTCCCCCCTAGCCAGCCAATGGCTACACAGGGGCTCTGGCCCTATGATGGTTTCAGCCAAGCAATTGCTTTCGTACCCTCTTCCCTGTGAATGAATCTGGAACTTGTTATTTGACTGCTGTTAATTTATTGTGGAAAAATAATGATTGTTGATGAGGATGACGGGCAGAGGGAAATAGGTAGCCCTAAAGATCTAAACACCAAGGTCCATCCCTTTGGGGAGCCAATTCAGGTTTCAACCCAAAGTTTCTCTTCCCTTCCCTTTCCTCTATCTCTAGTTCCTATCTTATTACTATATTATAAATATATTTAGGTAGGGTCTTTTAGTAAGGCAAAGTGAAAATGGGGAGTTCGGGGGTCTGCTCCCAGATTAGAATCTTGACTCCCTGAAGATCAAATGATCTTGGTCTTGATAGTCACAATGGCTGCTGGCAGGGAAACGGGCTTCAAGGATTCACATCAGTTCAGGAAAACCCTTAAGTTGGCTCTTGAATCATCTTGAGCAAAGCTCCACTCCTTCCTCCCACCTTGAGGTCCTCAAACCAAAAAGCCACTTCCTCCAGAATCTCTCCCAGAATTCTCTGCTGTTTCCAACCAATGCTCTTGGCTCATGCTCCCAGCATGCAACATTCTGTGCAGAAATTCTCTTTCCTCACACTTTGCTCTTACAACACACACAACCATAATATTTTCAAGGTCTGTCAAATGTCTGTGTGTATATATAGGTGTAATATATATACACATACATACATATATGTATATAATAAAGACTGAATTTTGTTTTAAATAATTGGTCTTTACCCTTCTTTTTGTTTCTAATAGATACCACTACTGATGCCAAAGATAACCTTTCTTAGCTATATTTTTATCTATGAGTTTAGATTAGAAAATAGGTTCAACACAGGTTGTAGAAACACTTGAATGTCAGGGTAAATATTATAAATTTGAATTATGTTTGTTTTCTATTCCTGTTTCTTCCAGATTTTCCATTGACCTCCTTTTACCTTCTTTATGATCACTCCCTGGCTCCATATCTTCCTTCTAGACATCTAGTTTCTTCTATCATACTATCTCTCTTCATTAAATATGCTCCACTAAATTTAAGGTGAGGTCTAGATTTTAGGGTAATCAAAGATGAAGAGATAAAACTCATAATTTATTGGCTCGTGGTAAGTTTGGGAACCTTTGCCTCCTAAATTCTTTCACAACATTTCTAAGTTAGACCTACTATGGTTACATGAACTGTGGGTATGCTGTCCCATTTGTTCAACTGAAAATGCAGTCCCAATTTTCAATAGCAGTCATAGAACCCAAAATTCAAGTGATGGAAAAGACCTCAAAAGCTATCACATTAGATCTATAGAAAAGTGGAATATTTACTATAACTTATCTGACAAGTGATTACCTAGCCTCTCCTCAAGACTTCCAAGAAAACAGAATTTATTATGTCTCAAGGAAACTGATTATAATTTTACAGTTCTTTTAGGATGGTTTTCCTGCATCAAACTTAAGTCAGATTCTTTATACCTTCTGACATTGATCCTGATAGTGCCTCTGGGATTAAAGAAGGAAAAAAATATCATTTTCCAAAGGACAGACATTTACATTCTTAAAAATAGTTAATATGTCCTCCCTCCACCAACAAACACACATCTTCCCTTCTACAGGAAAATATACCCAGTTCCTTCAACTTCTCTTCATGTGATATGGATCTTGTGACCTGGTTGCTTTCTGCACATTTGTTCGTTTGTTGAAGTTCTTCTTAAAATGTAGTGCCTATTCTGGTAACACCAATGAGAGCAAAGTACAATGGGGCTTTAATTTCTGTTCCTAGAAACTATCACCCTCTTCATGCAATTCATATTAAACTTGTAGTCCACTAGAACATGGCATGAAACTGTGAAAATGGAGAATAATTGAGATTTTTCTCAGAGCCATAGTTAATTTTTAATACTCGAGTATTTTCACTGACTAATAACTTAGGGTTTGTTTTATATTATTTCTTGCCAAGTGAGTCAAAAATACTAATATATATTATATATGTACATATATGTAAATGGTATATACATTACGTTATCTTTTTTTTTCCTTTTAGAAAACTCTCTATACACACAAAGATGATGTCATTCTAAAGCTCACTGTTTACAACTTTCATTTTAATTTGGGTTATTTGATACTTTGAAGCTATTTCCATCTGTTTATCTATGAAGGGGTCAAAACCTAGATTAGTAGAGGGAACATCCATGCCAATGAAATCAGGAATTCAGCAAAGAATTTATGCATTAGACACTCCTCTATTTCTGTACATTTTTTTCAATAAAAAAATCATAGCTTACCTTATAGAGGTCATATTTAAGGTCCTATTTTTACTCTTAAATGCCCAGAAGTGCATTTTAAACTTAATTGAATAATTTAATTGTTTTAGACTGTTCTGTTTTAGATTACTGAGCATTAATGCTTCCCTTTGTGAACTAGTGGTTTTATATCCTGATAATTATCTGTCTTGTTTTATCATTGAATAATCCTGCTATTGATTGTCCTAGATTGGATACTTAACAGCAAGCCATCATTAAATAGTGCAATTTTAAGACAGAGATTCTCAGATAAAGATTTCTGCATTTTCCTTCAACAATGAAGGTTGAAATCCAACCGTAGCTGTGCCATTCTCTAATACCTTCACCAAAGAAATTTCAACTAATATGTTAGAGACCGTTGTCCCTTTCTTCTGACATTCAGGGGTATCAAAGAGACACTTGGGTTGTTCAACTATCATCCTTCAACACATGACTAATTCATCTTCTCTTTACTATAATACATATCCCCAGTGATATTTCTTACTCCTATTTTTTCAAAGTTTCCTATTTGTTACATGTGCCAGACAGAGTAATACTTTTGAGAGGTTACAAGCCTTTTTCAGTATACTATACCCTATAATATTCTGGGTCTTGATTCAAATAGTTTAATGTCATCCACAAAGAAGAACATCTGGAGGACCTCACTGGCTACAGAGAATCTCTGTCAATTTGGACAATACACTCTGTCTCCTTCATCTCAGAGACCAACAAATGTGGTGGGTAAACATTTCCTGTTTTAAGCTTCACTTGATCTTTTTACCTGAACTTTGTTAGACAGGGATATTTCTGTTGCCAGTTCATGCCCAAAGATAATGACTTATTGGGGTATTATTATTTCTTTTTTATTTTGTTGTTCAGTCATTTTAGTTGTGTCCTACTCTTAGTAATCCCATTTAAGGTTGCCTTAGCAAAGATAGTGGAGTGCTTTACTTTTTCCTCCCCAGCTCATTTTACCCACGTGTAAATGAAGCTAACAGGACTAAATGACTTGCCCAGACCACACAGTTATTAAATGTCTGAGACCTTATTTGAACTCAAGAATAGAAGTTTTTCTGACTCTATGCTTAGCAGTCTATTTACTGCACAATGTAGCTGCCTTATAAAGATAATGATAGAAGTTATCAGTCAGTTTAAGATTGTAATTACAAAAACGAGTAATACATCTCTTACTATTATAGCTGGAATATTACTCATTCTGCTTCATTGTCATATTTTTTTTCTTTCTAAAATGCCAAATATCTCCCTCTCACAAACCTATACCCACCTAAATTCTCTCAACACTGGAACTTGTTCCACTGTTTCACTTTGAACACTGATTCATCCAAATAAAGAGCATCTAACCCTTATTTTCAGATATAAATTTTTAAATGCAATAGTTGAGTAATTGTATAAAAAATTAAAAAATCTAGGACCCTATTAAAAAGTTTTTAGGTTATATGTATTTTTTTGCTTAAAATATACAGATAACCTGAATTTTTCTGACCAATGTTTTTGCCCCAGGATCTAGTATATCCCTCCCCCTTATTCTTAATTCCTTATTTTGGACCTGCCAGAAAGCAAACAGAAGGAGGGAGGTAGAGAAGATGGAACTTTAGTTTAATCCAGAAGGTGCATGTAGATAGAGAGAAAGGAGGGGGCTCTAAAAGAAAGTATTTGAATAATCTAATCTCTAAGTTTCTTTTTGGCTTGAAATTCTTTAGAAGATACCAAACCTACAAAACTGTTAGAAGATGAGAAACTGACAGAAATCTCTTATTGCTGTTTATATTTCTTTATAAACACTATCTACTAGTTAGCCTTTAAAACATCCAGAGAATTGTTTAGAGAGAGGCTTGAGTCCTAAGTCTCAAATCCTTTGATGAGTTGGGGAGATGTCTACCTTAATCATATGTAGACAAAATGGTTAGATGAGAGCAATTTGTTCTAATGGCCATGAAGATGGCTAAATAAAGTAGTGTGGGATGTTTAAAGCTTGCTCATATATCAGAAATCAAAATCATTTAATATATCCTGGACATCACTTATCTTGACTTCTGACTTTTCATTGGATTTCAATCACTCTGGAAGAAAGAGTGAGGCTGATGACTTCGTGTAACTCAGCCTCACAAAAATTTAATTCACTGCCAAATCAAGACATCACCCTGTGGTGTCATTAGTCCTCTAGAAGACCAAAGACCAGCAACAACAATAATGTTAATATCGGTTTGGGAAGATCCCTTTAGAAGGAATTTTAGATATCTGAACAAGAGCCTCACAGAAAAAAACCCCCAAAACAATAGATTGTGATTGGCAGCATTGAAGGTGGTTTCTAGATCAAGAGAACACAAGTCCATTGGAAAAAGAGGTGCTATTTGTAATATATATGTATTTGTGTGTACACACATATATGTACCTACATGTATATATGTATACACATTCTATATATATGCATATATATATGAATATATACATATAAAAAATTTCTTTCCATATATAAAAGAGAATTCTTTATTCCTTTTCTAATTTAATTGGGGACCTGGAGTTCCTTTAACCATAGAGATGTGTAAAGATAAACCAATCCACAGTGAAAGGAAGTAGAAACCAGAAAGACAGGAAGTGAGGTTAGAAGGGGATATAAAAGGCTAGTTCAAGGACTGAGAGGGTTTTTTTTTTTACCTTTTAGGGGGTTGGGAGGTGTGTTTGGTTTTTGATAGTTGGTTGTTGGTAATTGGTTGTTGGAGGTTGTTTGCTGGTGGTGTGGGTTGGTGATTAGTTGGTGGATGGGATTATATATATATATATATATATATATATATATATATATATACACACACATACACACACATTTATTTATTTATACGATCATTCACTCATTCATTTATTTATTTATCCTGCCTGTTGAAATGAGCTGAAGGGTGATCAGCTGGACTTTCTCTAATGATAATTATAGGTAGTTATAGGCAGATATAGGTAGTTATAGGTAGTTATATGGTGGTTATTTAGACAATTTCTCTCTTGATCTCTTTCCTATATTTCCCTCCTTTTACTATATTCTCATTAATTAACATTTAATTGGCAAGGCAGCCAGGTGTTTAACCTAGAATCTTCTGATGATTTTTCCTTACTTTTTATTGAAACTATTCCTAGGCCAAGCAAGGCTAGAAGTTAGAAAACTGTTAAAACAGTGCTGTCTATTGACAGAAAGTAGAATTGCAAACAAAATTAACAATTGGATTAAATATAATACTGAGCAGTCTAGTTCAGGTTGGGATGCTATTTCTTATGTATTTAAAATGACTTTTTGCACTGTGGTACAATCAAACATAATGGACTTTTAAACTAGCAACAATGCAAGGATCCAGAGCAAGGCTAAGGGACTTATAAGAAAGAAAACTAACCACATTCAGAGGAAGAACTTTGGGAGGAGAAACACAGAAGAAAAACAACTGCTTGAACACATGGGCTGATGGGAATATTATTGGGGATGTAGACACTAAATGATAACTCTAATCCAGCTATCAATAATATGGAATGAGGTCTTGATCAATGATACGTGTAAAACCCAGTGGAATTGTGTGTCAGCTAAGGGGCATTAGGGGGGATTGGGGGAGAGGGAAAAAAACATGAAATATGTAACTAGGAGAAAATATTCAAAATAAAAAAATAATTTCAAAAAAAAATAAAACGGCTTTTTGCCATTTCCCAATTGATAAATTGGCAAGGGACATGAATAGGCAATTTTCAGATAAAGAAATCAAAACTATCACTAATCTCATGAAAGAGTGTTCTAAATCTCTAATAATTAGAAAAATGTAAATCAAAACAAATCTGAGGTACCACCTCACACCTAGCATATCAGCTAAAATGATGGCAAAGGAAAGTAATAAATGTTGGAGGGGATGTGGCAAAATTGGGACATTAATGCTGGTGGAGTTGTGAATTGATCCAACCATTCTGGAAGGCAATTTGGAACTATGTCCAAAGGGCACTAAAAGACTGTCTGCCCTTTGATCCATCCATGCCACTGCTGGGTTTATACCTCAGGAAGATCATAAGAAAAAGACTTGTATAAAAATATTTATAGTCCTGCACTTTGTGGTGGCAAAAAAAATTGGAAAATGAGGGGATGCCCTTTAATTTGGGAATGACTGAAGAAATTGTGGTATCTGTCAGTGATGGAATAATATTGTGCTCAAAGGAATAATGAACTGGAGGAATTCCATGTGAACTGGAATGACCTCTAGTAATCGATGCAGAATGAAAGGAGCAGAACCAGGAGAATCTTATACACAGAGACTGATACACTGTGGCACAATCAAATGTAATGGACTCCTCTACTAGCAGCAATGCAATGATCCAGGACAACTATGAGAGATTTATGAGAAAGAACACTATCCACATCCAGAGGAGGAGCTGTGGGAGTAGAAATGCAGAAGAAAAACAACTGCTTGATCACATGGGTTGATAGAGATATGACTGGGGATACAGACTTTAACCAATCACCCTAGTGCAAATATCAATAATATGGAAATAGGTCTTGATCAATCACACATGTAAAACTCAGTGAAATTGTGTGTCAGCTATGGAAGGGAGTTGGGAAGAGGGGAGGAAAGAACTTGAATCATGTAATCATGGAAAAATGCTCTAAATCAATTAAATAACTAAAATTTTAGAATATAAATAAATAAAATGGCTTATTGGCCAACAGAATATTTCACAATGGCTCTATGTAGCACTGTTCCTAGCTGTACTTATACTGATAGGAGGCCTGGCAGTCTACTTATTCCTCCTCAGGAAAAAACAAAATGATAATTGGTTAGCTGAACTAAAAGCTCACGTTGAAAAACTAGAAAATAACTTGAGTAACCTTGATTGAGAAGAAGCTGGGGGAGAGTTTGGGGGATCTCAAGACTTATATAAAAATCCCCTCTCAGTCCTTGTGCTGGCCTTTTATATTCCCTTCTTTTATGTATATTTTATGTAAATCATTATGATCTACACTGTTGAGTGGAACAACAATATTGAAGAGAGTAGAGATTCATTGGCAAGATGGGAAGCATTTGCTGCTATGGAAAATTATTTCATAACCTAGTGGCCAACTTGCTGTTTGAGAGAATTTTGATAGTTGAACTGGTACTTAGCACTAGCAGAAAAGTTTTTCATTCTGTACTTGAAGTCTTTACGTGTGAGCAGAACCTGACACAACTTATGTTTTACTAAGTTGGCCTTAGCTAGTCAATATTTTATTTCCTTTAAACTTTTACCTGAATATTAATTGTTCAAGGATAGTGGGAGTTTAGGAAGACAGAAAACATATAATTTTTAACAACTCACTTTATATTTTTTATTTTAAATTTATTTGTTTGTAACATTCAAGCACCAAGGCAACTGCCTTTTTTTTTCTCCTTTTCCCACAGCGTAGAAGGTATCATTTGACTAAAAGATATATAAGCATATAAAATTATTTTTTGGCTTGTTTCTATTTGTCAATTCTTTCTCTGTAGGTGGAAATACACAAACCATTCTACAAACAATATTTCTGTGGCTATTTATAATATTCTCTTTCTTATTTAATTTTTTAAAAAAGCAAAGAAAGACCTACATGAAATTAGAAAGACTGAAACAGCTCTAACAATGTTTTGTTTTTGTTTGTTTTATATTTATTACCACAGAATGAACCTTATTTATATTTCACAAACTAAGCACTTAAAATGGGATTTTAACATGTATAGGTCATTTTGACAAAGGCTCTAATGCTAACTAGAGTCTTATTTTAAGATCTTTCCACATATTTATGCAAACTAGAATAACAATTAACTGAAGACTGATTTCAAGACAATGAGTTCATTTTTTTCTCTTTGCCTAAAATTCTAAGTTCCACTGTTCCCAGGTTGATCTGAGAACATTTTATTGTCCTTAAACGCCAATAAGATGAAACCCTGTATTATTTTACAGTAGGTAAACACTAGCTGATGGCCCTATTTGAAAAGACCAATCTTTTAATATGCCATCAAATAGATACAATTGATTATTGAATGCAATTTCATTCCTTTCTGAAAATAGATGTCTGTTTATTACCCTATGTTAATTTTCTGGGGTAAACCAGGCTTAGGTAATTACACAGTGGGTGTTTTACCCCTGAGTTATTAAACTCCTCTCTGCCTCTCTCCACACTAATGTGAGAGGTTAATAGCTATGCTCTATTTTACCCGCTGCCTGACTTCATTTAATTCAGTGATGCATAGTTTTCATTAAAGCATGAAGCAAAAGAAATTGCTGGAAAAATTAACATCTAAACTCAGGACAAAATAATCTCCCAAATAAGAATCCAGCAGTGGTAATCATCTCTGCCAAGTTGAACAAGGCACATAGTGGTTTAAGGAACTAAGAGTAACTATATTTTGATCATTTTAAAGGCCAGTTTCTCCTACTGGTTTTAATACATAAAAGAGAAGATTAAATCACATCTTCTTATTTCCCAAGTGCTTTCTCCAGTATTGCTTTTGATGCCTGTATATCTATTAAAAATATTGAACAGAATAAAACTCTTTCTACTGCCATCCAATCTACTCAGGAGTTGTGTTTTTGCCATTCTAATCTGGAGATATTGCTCTGTAAAAGTGGTTACTGGTAATGATGCTGAGATTAAAGATGGTATAATTGGCTACATATAGTCTTCAGTTCTAATTTTTAGTTATTGACCCTTATATCAACTTGTATTGTTAGACACACCATACCAGTAGCAGTCCTTACCATGTATATCTTTGCTTTGTACTAAAGATTTTTCTTTTACCGTGGTACAAAATTACCTCAATTACCCAATGTGAATGAGGATACTACTTATATTCTCTGATAGCACAGACCTCACTATACTTGTGTAACCTTTTTGGGGGGTGATGTGGGTAAATAAAAATACACATACAGGTGTCCTTTTGGGGGGAAAGGGATGAAGGAAGAATGAATGGTGAAGATTTATAACTATCTTAAACAAATACAAACGGGGCTGTGACAATGTGAGTGATTCCAACTGCCACTTAGACTAAGTCAGCCAAGGATACTTCTATGGGGAAAGTCACAACAGGAATAAAAAACACTTTTTAATAATGACCTTAAAGGGGAAGGGCATTAGAGAGAGGTCACCCTAACCTAGTTATCTAAGGACAAACTCAGGAACCGGGAGTTGGGTCAGGATCTACCCTATTTTAACTCAGACTGTCTGGATTAGGCTATAAGGCAGAAAGGTGAATGGGTGTCTCACAGCTTGAATTCACTTATGTTCCAACAATGATTCAGCACAGGTCCTCAGCAAATTAATCCAAAAGGGTAAAAACAAGGAGCATGAATCACCTTGGGATGTTCACTACCCAACTCTGATCCTCCTACTCAACTTGAATTTCCCACAGACAGGTATTTCTTCTGGGAGACAAATCCACTCTCTTCTGGGCTCTTCACTGGAGACAGTTTAGACAGTTTTTTTCAGCATCCAACTGCTCTCTCAGCCATAACAGAGTCGCTCAGGAAATCACTTCCTTCCTTGCCACAATTCCATCCTTTGTACTTTCAGATCTTATCTGACAGCCTGATAGCCTGGGTGCTAATTTCACTAAATATCTATACTCTTCCTCACAACAGGGGGCTCCAAATTATGTAAAGGGTCCAGTCACAGCATTCACTACTGAAATACTAAGAAAATACTCTTCTGAACTAATCAATTCTACCTATTCAATATATTGATCACAGCGTATCATAGCCACAAACAATACATAAAGGAAACAAAGACTAATTTAAAATTTTGTTGCTATAACCCTTTCTCTATTCAGAAGACTCCAATGTCTTCCCACAAACTCTAAAATAAAAGAAAAATTCCTCTATTGAGTTCTTTAATCCCTACACAGTGTGGATCCAACCTACTTTTTTGACCTTAATGAATTTTACTCCTGATCTTGTACTGAGTGGTCCAGTCAAACCAGCCTTTCTTCTATCCCTTAGTGAATGTTTGCTCTCATCTCTACCAATCCCTTTGCCCTGGCTCTTCTCCATATCTTCAATGAAGTCCCTACTTACCTATAACTCGCTGAAACACTCTTTTCCATTAAGATGCTGCTGAAACACCACCTTCTATATCATCCTTTCCAAATGTGTCTAAATACTAGTGACTTCCCTCTCAAACCACCTTGTATTTAACTGCATAGATATATGTATGTATAAATGTGCAAACATTTTTCATATGTAGTCCATAAATTTACATATAAATATTTGTTTTTATGCTATTTTCTCATTTAAATTTTTTGTATTGTATTTGTACAAATATTTGTACATTTCTATTTGTGTCGTCTATATACAAATACACTATATGAATATATACACAATATATGTGTGCATGTATTTATGCATATATTTTAGCCCGCTTATTCCTATCTTCTTCATAAGAATGGAAGCACATTATATAGAGAGATTTTCATTCTTTGCACTCACATCTCCAGTGCCTAGCCTAAGGGCTATCAAGAAGAAAGTGCTTATTTAATCAATAATAGTTGATTGATTGTTGGGAGTTCATATTCTCATGAAGACAATTTGCAATAACTATGTATGTATAAGATATTGAGAGTGTACACTGATGTTAATTTCAGAGGGAAGTCTCTAGCAACAGAAGGCTACCTGAATAAGGTGGGATTTAAGTTGAAGTTTAACTAAAAGCTTGACTAGGGATACTAAGAGATGGGGTGAGAATGGAGGACAGTCCAAACATGAGAGTCATTACAAATGCATCAAAATGGCCTCTTTGCTGACACCTTGTCAAACTTAATTGGTGCTTTACATGATACTACCCTTTTATAAGTCTCTCAAATACAATAATTTAATATTCCTTTTCAAGGAATAATTCCATCTCTCCCACTTCATTCCCCACCCCCCATTTACTTGGGTGACATTTGCAATGGGTCTGTCCAGGCTTTTGATCACAAATTGTATGCTCTGGAGAGGTCACTTTATATTTGACCTTGAATTAACATATATAGAAAATAGCCCCCAAAGCAGGCCAATCATTTTTTTCCATGAGAGTAAGGCACCAAACTGCCTCCAAGGGTTATAAATTTATTTTTCTTCCTGGATTGTTCCATACCTGAAAGGGCATTGTAATAGGAGGAGAAATAGGAAGGAACCTCTAGGTAATTCTGTCATAAAATATAGAAACCTGACTCAGTGATAACAATGGCTGCCAGGGTGACAGGTAAGTTCCTAGCATCAAGCAGAAACTACTGAAGTTTGTCTAGATATGTGACAATATTAGAAGCTCTTGAGGCAAGAGCTGGTCAAAAGGTGGCAGATCCTCCAGGGCAGTGAATGGTATCAAATGGGCTACATAGTGACTTAGAAAAATAGAAATTAATATGAACTATCTTGTATTTTATTAGTTTGTTAAGCATTTTTAAATTAAATGTTCAAGTAAAGTGAAGTCAGATATGTTATATGGATTTGGGCAGACAATAGAATGCACAATAATTCATTCAACTAGGAGAGAAAAAAGTTCTAGTTCATCCAAGGAGATAATAATCTCACCATATAAATTCATTCTTAATAATTTCTGAGTATACACGTGTTGTGAATTAAGGTACATATTAGAAGGGAATTGGTTTACCCCAAGTCTATGATTCCAGAGACATCTCCCACATACCTTTCAAAAGTCGACCTCTTGCTTCTCATCTGTGTCTCTCATAGGCCACTTCTTTAAAGTCTCTCAATTCAAGAAATCCTGCTCAGCTTTATGAGTGTAGTAGTTTCTGAGTTAAATAGGAAGTATGCCTCTCTCCTCAAATAAGAAGCTCTCAGCATCAAAGAAACTTTATGAAGCTTTATGAAACTTCCCTATCTACCATGGGCTGGGACTTATACATAATAATGAAACCAATTCCTCCATGTGGTGAGAATCAAATGAGCTAATATATGTAAAACATTTTGTAAATATTAAAGTGCTATATTAATCCCATTCCTTATTATATTCTCTAGAACTGTAGGGTATATGTAAAAAGCAGAAGTTATTTTCAACAGTAGTTGGAGAATATATTTGAGATTAGGATTGATGTCCCTGACCCCAGAGATTTAATTTTTTTTCATAAAATGTTTTTCAATTGAACAGTATACTATTGTGTACTAAATCTTAGCAAACTTCATGTATGACAAAGAGAAGTATTGGAAAGAGATACAAGACTAGAAACACGTGGACTTCCAGATTAAATTCCAATTAAATTCAAAAGTAAAATATATAAATAACTGTGTCTAGAGAGTGAGAATATAATATACTAGAGGCAAATATGCAACAATGTATTCAATGAAATCTAACTGAATATTGGCACTGAAAGACAACTTCAGAAATTGTGAGTAGATGAAGGAATGAATTTCATGAATTAAAAACATCCATTAAGCTCACAAAATATGAAAACATTACGAAAACAAATAAAAATGTGCAACACAGCTCCCTCTCAATGAAGTTGGTGGAGACAATATATATAGAAGAATAACTATGAGAAAGTGATTTTTAAAAAAAATCAATGAAATGGACAATGGAACAATAGGGAAATCCATTTACATGGCCTTTCCAGAAGCAATGGTAGTACTGATTTAATTTTTGTTGGAAAGGGAGGATATACATTGGGCAGCAGAATGGAAAATAGCCTATGAAGATAAGGATGCATAATCTCATAAGCTCATGAAAAGTTCAGAGGTGAATAACTTAAAAAGGCCTAGGTTAAAGTAGCAAAGAGTAGAAAATGGCCTGAGTAAAGATAAATATTAATGATCCCAGGAAGTTTAGGACTGAGTAGCATTAATACCTCAAGTTGTTATGATTAAACTTCTCTGGAGGCCATATCTTAATTTTATAATTATTTATTAAGTAATAAAATTTATTAAGTAATAAAAAGCAGGCCAGAGAATGAAAGAAAAGCCCAATCCATGAGTGGCTGGTCAACTATCCTTGCTCCCTCCTCAATGAGCAGATTGTATCAGCTCAGACCCAAACCATGTGTGTGTCCATGATTGCAAGGGAAGATAACTAGCTACTGTCTTCTACATCAATTTATACTCCTCAAATTTTCCCTACCCAGAGACTCTTTGTTCAGCAGATTCAGACTTCAGTATAGACAAGAAGTAGTTTTTCAGGTTTTGTATATTTCATGGAGGTTTTAACTATTTGGGTATTTCTTAACATATCAAAAATGGTTGATAGACATATTGTTAAAGATCCATTATGGGATATTTCTCTTTTTGGTACAAGAGTATTACAATTAAAAGAAAATACTGATGCATGGGGACAACCAAAGGGGATAGGTGGCCAAATACCGATAGTTCATTTTGTTATATCCAAGAGCTCACTCAGAGTCTCATGATACAGTATCTAATTTAGCTTCACATTCTGCCCTCAGGAGGACTACCTATTACTAAGGATCTAATTTTATATATAAACACATGCATAATTTGATAGTAACACAAAAGACTATTCCCAAATGATGTATATTCTCTTACAATAACAATAGATTTGGTATTGGATACACATGCAGCTAGGTCAATTATTTTTAATGCATTAAATTAGTCATCCAAAATATTATAGATCATTTTCCCTCAAAAAGAAACAAATATATATATGTGTATATATATGTGTGTGTGTGTATATATATATGCAATATATATATGTATATATTTATGGTATACAATATTGCAATTACCCACAATCTGCCATGGCTAAAAGACATTTTTATAACAAAAAAACAAAAGATAGAATTTATGATGAAGGGGAATGTGATCCACTAGTCCAGTGATGTTGAACCATTTAGAGACTGAGTGCTCAAACTGCAAACTGCTTGGAAAGGGGAAAGGGAACAGCTCCACCCTATGTCCCTCTGGCTTTGTATTAATGAAATCTGGCAAATTCTGTGCTGGGGCAATGGCACACATGTCCACAGAGAGGACTCTGAGAGCCCTCTCTGGCATGCGAGCTATAGGTTTGCCAATATAGCCCTAGTCTGATGTCTACTCCACACAAGAATCATAGGATAACAAACCACAGTCTGGGTAAGACTATTCACCACAAGACATTTCCTGCCAGGGTTAAAATCAGAAAAATCCTACCTCAGTCTTTGCCAAACAGTTGTTCTACTGTTCTCTCCCTGAGATAGCTCTCCCAATCTTTTCATTGATGTATGGCATCAATGATCCATGGCTTATTAGCATATTAGTATGTCTGGAATCAGACTCAACCAATATAAGTTACAATCTCATAAGATCTAATCATAAATGGCAGGTTTTAGTAGTCTAAGCTTTGGAGTATTCAGTGTTATCAGGCCTCTTAGACAATGCCAACTGATCATTCAATATCAAATATCAAATAACAGGTATGCCTTGAAGCAGCCATAACCATATCCAAAGCTCAATGGTTTTGTATGACTGCTTTTGCCAAGGCATCCCTTTCCTCCTGTTTTGTTTGGGAAGTGGCTTGACCATATCTTGAGCCAATTTCTCAACCTCAGCAGATATATTGCAAATAGAATCTGTTACTATCACCATCCCCAAAAGACTACAGGATCCCAGAAAAATCTCTTTGTTGCAGAGGAAGTGACCACTAAATCAGGCCTACATCTTTTGTTCTGTGTATACCACAAAGTATCCAGATTTCTAGACATTGGCTTTTTCACCCAGCCAATAAAATGACCATGCACTGATACTGGTGGGATAATAGAGGTCAAACCACAAGATTCATACTATTCTTGGAGAAGGGAAGAGTAAGATGAGGCATTACAGCATTACAGATGTATTTAAAGTTTTTTTATTATTAATAAACCCTTACCTTCCAACTTCAAGTCAAAACTGTGTATAGGCTCCAAGGCAGAAGAATGGTAAGGGCTAGGCAATGGGTGTTAAGTGACTTGCCAAGGGTCACACAGCTGGGAAGTGTCTGAGGCCAGATTTGAACCTAGGACCTCCCGTCTCTAGGTCTGGCTCTCAATCCACTGAGCCACCCATCTGCCCCCAGCATTACAGATGTAAAGTTGTCATGGGTTAAACAAACCCCATGGGAATTCTGTCCTTAACTATGGTGAATCAGTAACCATTACAAGGGATATGTATTTATATCAACTATCTTTTATTCTATTGAGGTATATCTTCACACAGATAAATGTTTGTTGTTGTATGGAATGGAATAATGAGGTCACATGTCATACTATCTCCCATATATTTTTTACCCAATGGTCACTTATTTTTCTTAACAGATAAGTTAAAGGTAAGTAAATGTCCAATGAGTGGGAATGGAGCTCCTATATAGCTGAAAGTTATCTTGGAGGACATATTCAAATCAACTGAAATTTGAGAATGTGAAGATGGAATTGACTCTCCCCTTGCCTCCTTTTAAATTTAATCAACAAATACTGTAGACACCCCTACTTGACTGTAAGTAGGGGAGGTCCACAAGCCACTTACTAAAGTGGGTGACAACTCCAGAAGTGACTGACTACCCCCTGGGCAGTGATAAGCAAATTTAAAGACTGTAATTGGTTCCTGTAAAGTGGAGGAAGGGGACAGGAAGTTAAGGGGAAAAAAAGGAATATAAAAGGTGACAAACTTCCTGTCTAAGGGGTCTTTGTCCTGAATTTTCAGGGTGAAAGAGCTTGGACTGGGACTACAGCTCTTGGACTACTTCTGGTAAGACTGCTTCTGGACCTTCTCCCTTTGAATCTTCTCCAGGTGAGTGAAAAACTGACCTTCCTTTCCTGGCTTCTGGAGAGATTAGTTCTGGGGATGCTTCCCCTTCTTTGAGGAGGCCACATAGGTTGAACCCTTGATTAATTCACTACCAAGTCCTCTGGCTGAGGAGTTAATGAGCCCTGCATGGATTGAGCTGGGGAATGGAACAACATTTAGGGTGATGAGCTAGACTTCTTATTCTATCCTCTTTCACATTTCTCTACTTTGACTTGTTCCACCTCTTTGTAAATAAAGCTACTGAAAGTCATTTTGACTTGGGCTGTATTAATTTTAAAATCAGTGACCACAATATTATCTTAAAATTCTCATCTATTTAGTCCAAATATAAAATTTATTTCCTTAGAAGAATCTATAAGTCTCCCAAAGACTAATGATAATGGCTGTGACCAGGTAGATGGTCTCCATCTGTCACTATTGATACAGCATACAACAAAAGCAAAAGGCACAAGTGGCTTGTTTGTTAATATATGACCCCCATGAGGTACAAGTCATAGCAAAATCTCATTTATATGGATGGAAATTGTTGTCCATGAGAAAATGGCTCTGATGGAGTTGGTGACAGACATGAGGCTCAATGACCTTGCTCTGGTGTTAAGTATGTTATATTTGGCTATCGAACATTAAAAGCAGCATTATGCCTACTCCAGTAATCAGAATAGGAACCTCCATTTACTGCTACACAATATAGTTAATCACTATCAAGAGATGGTATCAGTTTTATGTGAGAGCAATGAATCCAAATAGAATAATCCTTTTCCCCAATTTTGATGGCAGTCAGAGTAGTCAGCAAAATCTTGAAGGGAACTCTCCAAGTAGGACAAGTCCCACTAGTTTACTGAAAGTTCTATGTTGTTTAGTTTTTTCCAGTTTCTCCTTTGCAACTTCTACTTTTCCTCTCTCTCACTTCCTTCAAAAATATATGAAACTATATTTCAACTGTTCTTTATTCATAATAGACTTGTAAGAACAGAGGGATAAGGGATAAGGAAAAATGCAAAATTGACTCTAAAAGGGAGAGAGGAGAATTTAACCATGAACCTTGGGAAGAGATACTAGGATAAGAAGGCACTTCAGAGGAGGGTTTGTGGGAGTTAACTGAGTTAACCATCACTACACAACTGTCCTGTCACTGAGCTAGAAGAGAGAACATTTTCTCCATCAGCTTCTGTAACCTGACTAGGTTTGTGGAGAAACTTGGAGGATTTGGACTTGGAAGATACCTAGGAGAAGATCTGGGTTTCCCTGCAGTGTTATGGACAGTTTGGTTGTGGCAATTTGGCTAAGGTAAACCAAAGAGTTTAACATCTGGGACTTTGGGTTTTTTACCTAAGAAGCCAACCCCAGGCTTGGGGAAGGACTCAGCCTGCTTGTGAGTCCATTCTCACTATCCCTTTTAGGGACAATTAAGGTTAGTGGATTAACAATCTGGAATTCTTAGTTGAAAAAATTAATCAGATGATTTTGAGGGTTAGAAAAGATCATGGAGCTGATAAGAAGGGCTGTAGAATAACAAAATAGCTCTCTCAGAGGCATAGAAAGTGGGTGGAGATAGAGCTTTGTAGAGTCAGGGACATATTGAATCTTAACTATCAGTTCCCTAACCTTTGTAAGCAAAATAAACTTGTGTTTTCATATAGTCTCAAGGGGAGTTGCACTTTATTGGCTCTGGGAAGGTCCCTAGGTAGGTTTTTCATTACCAATCCATCTGGGTGCTTCTCTGTCTCCATAGCTCCTTTTGGAGATACAGTTCTTTTTCGGATCAGTCTGGACAATGCTTACAAAAACAGTCTCGTTTTCAGTGAAGAGGGATACATAAATTGATGATATATGATAAACATCAATGTATTTAATGGTATCTAAACCTGTGTATCTCTTAGCTGCTGTGCATACTTAATCATAAAACGGATTGGGATGTTCATTATTTTCTTGAGTAACATATTTGAATTTATGTCAGTTTTCTGAGTGAGTAGAGCAGTCTCTCATCCCTATTCCTTTTAAAGGTTCCTCAGCATCATGTACCTTTGCATAGTTCTCAGCATTATTGGGGTACCAATAAATGTTCTTGAATGGCCATTGTTTCCTATTTTTATTTTGAGGATTACTGGGGCCTCAAAAATTACCAGTGTTTCTGCCTCAAAAAATTAGGTGTGCATCAAATCCATTCCATGATCACAACTCAGATTAACTCCCCCTAAAGATAGTTTCAAATTGAGCTACCATCACAGTGAGGTCAACCTTGAATTTGGTGGTATCCCTTTGCTTCACGTTGAAATTAGTGGTGCTGAAAGGTAAATGTTGCTTTAACATAGTCCCTTTTGTCATGTGTGGCAACTTATCTCTGAGGAAATATGACCTTAGGGGTACCTTTATTCATCACCATTGAATTTAAAGCCTGTTCAGAATCAGAGCAGCAGACCTGAGTAGGAGTGGAAGGAGTACATAGGGAGGCAGAGATAGTAGCTGAGAGAGGATGAGATTTACCGGTAGGGGAAGGGGCTTCAGGGGTTAGAATAGGAAGACCCTAGACAGTGAAAGGAAATAGAGGGGGCCTTGGGTGTAGGTGAAAAGAATATATGGGAGAGAAAGGAGCAAAGGAGGGAGGGATCTCCAGAAAAGAAAAGGGGAAACAGGTGGAAGCAATGGAGTTGAGCAGAAAGGAGAAAGGGGTTGTATGTTAGGAAGAGATTAGGCAATTGTACTGAACTTTTGTAGATTGTTGGAGGAAGGTGGTCCAAGCATACCAATAATTTCACTCTTTGGGAGCAACTTTGGGTAAGATAAATGTTCCTTTTATCTTTTGCGTGTCTTTTTCTTATGAATGAGCCTCCTCTTTGTTGGTATGTGCTTGCTAATAAGATTGTTTTCTTTTTGACGAAGGAAGAGAACAAGAGTACATAAAGTTAGCAAGGTAACAGGAAAACAGACAGTAAGACAGCAAGGGAATAGAAGCATGCAGTAAGCAAGGTAAAGGAGAGCAATAGCATTAGTTTAGTTTTAAGAATATACAAGTAAGAGAGAGAAGGCCTTTATTTTTTTATCCTCATCTTTAAAAAATACATAAACTAAGCTGTGGATAAAATCAAAAAGTTCATTTTGGAGAGCCAAAAAAGTTCTAAAGAAATGTAGTACATGTTAGGCACTCTGTGAATTTGAAAGATAACCTGGAATGCTAAAATGAACTTTGCTTTTATAATACTGTAAGTTCATCCATCTCACCAGTTTGATAGCACAGAACAAATTCAGGAAATGAGATTAAACAAGAATGTGAAAACAGAAGAAAAATGCTAAAGAGATTGAGTGGAAGTAAAAAGTCATTGTTGATCTTTTGAAAGGCAGAATGCATGTAGGAACTTTTCTTTAAGTATACTTCAGAAGGAAGCCTTTGAAATTCAACATATATAGAAGATTATTCTCTACAGAGAGAAATATGCTTGCAGGCTCATTTCCAGGAACCTTGTAAATGCAAATATCTTGGAGACCAACATAAAAAGAGTTAAAAGAAATCCATCACAAATATTATTGAAATTGCCTCCCATTAGCTTTGCTCACCCATAAAAGTAACTGACAATTAAAAAGGTTGGTAAATATAAGTGCAAAGTAGATTGGAAAAAAGTGTCCTTAGTTGTTTTTGTTATTTTGATGGCTCAAAGGTGAAGACATGTTTCAAAATTATACTAATCACTTTGAAGTATGGATGTCACAAAGAATAATACAAAAGAAGAAAATAAAAATTTCATTAGGTTGGGAATTCCATGGATACATCAAAGAAGAGGGTAAGAGTCACACTGTGAAAATGTTGAGGAGTCAAGGGTTCAACACATCTTCCATATTTAGTCCTAAAAGGCCAAGTAAATTATCATGAAAAACTTGGCAGTAATTAAAAGTCTCCTAAAAGGCAAAGGTTTCAGGTGCTATCAGCTGGAAATATTTAAGGAGCAGTCAAACTCTATGCTTAGAAAATACTATCAAAGATGAAGAATAATAAGGCAAATGACCTTTCCTTGTTCTTATTTTTTTAATGTGTTTATAATCCTGTAAAGCAGACAACCTGTCTGTGTGGGTGGGCTTGCCATGAATTAGAGTCTCAAATGAGATTATATAGAATAAACCCTTCTAAATCAGAAAGTGACATCAAAGTTAATTAAAAATATGAAAATAGAAAGCCCTATCCAAAACGGTGATAAATTTTAACAAGCTGATGATATATCCGTTATTGGTAGAGTGTGCTTAATTAATTTAAAAATGGAGAATGAGACAGAAGGTACCAAACTATTACAAACATTCTCAGGAGGCCTTGTTTATAAAATGTATGGTTTTAGAAATAACTTTTCATCCCATAAATTTAGTTGACCTTTTGAAAGGAAAGAGTATAACAAATCCTACTTTGGGGGCATCACTAGGGTCATGAATTCTAACTATATCTATTTCTGCCACTGCTATTTGCAGAAAAGGATGGATAACTGTTCAAGATTCTGAGAGAGCAGAGAACATCTCTGTTCTCTGGAGCTGTGAAATAGCACCACATTCCTTTTTTCTTCAGTTTTACAGTAACAAGGTTGCTGGTAATTATCAGTAAGATTTTGTGGTTTTTCTCCTGAGAAATACAATCTGCTTCTCAGTCACCTGAAGCTCAATAGCTGATAAGAAGTATAAGAAGGATTCTTGGCTCAGGAGTTTGCACCACAAGTTTTCTTCAACTTCCATGTTTGATTTATACTGAAGGTTATATTTTTTAAAAAAAATCTGGGAAAGGACAAAATGCTATAAATAAAATAACTTGGTAACAGGGAATCAACAAACTTCATATTTGTTATTTATTACTTTCTTCTAGTTGTATTTATTGACTCAAATTTTTCCTCAGCATCTGCTTATTTTAAAACATTGACACATAATGTAAAAATTTGGCTTAAACTTGCAATTTTACCACTGTAGAGAACTGCATCGTGTGCTGTGTGAAAGATCCCTCTTCTAATATATATCAGCAAGTCTTCTGTAACTTAGCATCAATAGTCTAGCCCTCTTTAAAGGTTAAATAACCTCCTAATGGCCACATAGCTGCTACATATATCAAGGGTAGAAATTAAGGCCAGGTTTGATGACTCTAAGGTCAGTCTTTAATCCATTAAATTAAAATGATTTTCCATAGTGTAAAATATGTGTGTATAATACATATGTGTAAGTATGAATGTACATGATGTGAATGTCTTATAATCTACATAATTATATGCATATCATTTTTTATTTATGTTTTTGGATTTACATTTTTGGACTTTCTGAGTATTACAATTAATTAGAGGAGCAAAAAAATGCAAGGGGCATAAATGAAAGGTGAGAAATTGTCACACCATTTCTAGCTCTGAAACAGTTTTCAAATAGAAAGGGTGTAAACTCCTTGAGAGCATGGACTATCTTTTGCCTTTCTTTGCATACTCATTACTTAGGACAGTGCTAGCATGTAGCAAGTGCTTAATAAATGCTAATAGGCTATTTTCTGACTGAAATAGGAGGCTTTTTTCACAACCATGGATATATTTCTGAAAACTCTTCCCTGAACTGGTATACAGTCAACAAAGTTACAAAAATTTGTTCATGGTTTACATTTCTGATTTGAATCTCTCCCATAGTATATGGACTCTCCTAAAAGGTATACTAAAAGTATAATGAACAGGCTAGTATTATTGGGACCTTTTGTTCCACATTTCATATATTCGTGAATATATGAATTTATAAGGGCAATAACAGACTCTAATAAGATGAGAAAGATGGTATTAGAATTTAATAATCTGAATAATTCACATCATTCAGTTAATAAAATGCATAAGAACAAGAAGAGATTTTTATTAATATAATAGTTTTTGTATTAAAAAACTTTAAAGAACAACTTAAACAAATGTCATTAACAAGGAAGAGTAATCTCGGGAAATTATTGCCTTAGAATCTTGTCTACATTTCTACATTTAACAACAGTTTCTTTGAAAGAAAGCCTTTCTTTCCCAGAGTGTCAGTAAATGACAATGTTGTAAAATTCCTTATGTATGTTAGAATTTCAGATGCATTTAAATTCAAGGCAATGAGAAGGAAAATGTATATATGTGCCAAGATACATGTAACTGTAGTTTCCTAGTGTTCTTCCTAAACTCTTCAGTATTCTTCAATGTACATTACCTTCCACAGATTCATAACCAGAAAATAAACTTTGCAGTTTTATAATAAAAGTAAAGGAAAGACAGCTTCCCATTTCACTGACATCCATGCAATCCTAAGTAGTCCAGAGGAAGGTCTCTAAATGATGGTTGAATCCCTTATATCAGATTTTTCTAGAGCATATAGATAAAAGTCATACAAGACGGGCAGGAATAGATGGAATAACTTGTCTGAATAGTATGTATTTAATATTTCTCTGTATTTGGCTATGAAGCTTTTATTTCCATTATATAATCAACTTTTGTAAAGACACCATGTATTAGCATAAAAAGCATATTATTTTATATTTCCATTTTTGTTTCCTTCAAAGGTCTATCAAATATAACTTTTTTCTTAAATTCTATTCACCTCCTTCATGTCTTTCTTGTTCATTTTTCATTTGGTTTTATTATTTAGATACAAAGAGAAGAAAATTAATGTTCTCTAGTAATAGATCTTAATTGTCTGTTTTCTCTTAATTCATGTAACTTCTTTAGAAATTTGGATAATATGTCATCTGTTACATACATTTTTAATATTTGTATACATATCATTATCCAGAATACTTTTTAAAAATGCAATTCCCTTCTTTATCTCTTTTAATTAAATCATTTAAAAATTTTTGTTGTCTGAGATAATAGTTACTCTTGCTTTTCTTTTAACTTTAGATGAAACATGATAGATTCTGCTCCAGTCTTTACCTTTACTCTATGTGTTTTCTTGTTTTAAGTGAATTTCTTTTAACAGCATTGTGGAATTCTGTTTTTTAAACCAGGCTTCTATTCTCTATTTTATGGGTAAGTTCATTCCATTCATATTCATTATGGTTGCTATGTTTCTCTCCATTTTATTTTTCCCCTGTTTATCCTTCTTTTCCTCTTCTTTCCATCTTTCCCTCTTCACAAATGATTTTTAGTTATCACTATACTTCCCTGAGTTCACCCTTCCTTTTGTATGCACCCCTACCATTCTCACTTCTCTATAGGGTAAATTAAGTTCCTATAGCTAACTGAGTGTAAGCATTATTTCTTCTTTGTGCCAATCCTAAAATAGTAAGGTTCAAGCATTGGCCACCCCATTCCCATCTTCCCTTTGAGCATGATTCCAAATTGCCAGCCAGAATGGCTGGATCAGTTCACAGCTCCACCAGCAATGCATTAATGTCCCAATTTGGCTACATCCCCTCCAAATTCATTACTCTCCCCTTCTTTCATTTTAGCCAATCTGCTAGGTGTGAGGTGATACCTCAGAATTGTTCTGATTTGCA
This sequence comes from Gracilinanus agilis, assembly GCF_016433145.1. NCBI lineage: Eukaryota > Metazoa > Chordata > Mammalia > Didelphimorphia > Didelphidae > Gracilinanus > Gracilinanus agilis. The sequence continues at coordinate 324,631,287 of NC_058130.1, forward strand.
TTTCTCTAATTATTAGAGATTTGGAACACTTTTGGTTTTCTTCTTTCCTTTTTTTTTTATTAGATTGACCAGCACTTTGTCTATTTTATCTGTTTTTTCAAAGT
>NC_058130.1:324631670-324671768 GCF_016433145.1 Gracilinanus agilis
CAGGTTTCTATTAATTTCTGGTTTTTCTGGAAGACCAATTATTCTCACGTTGTCTCTTCTAGACCGGTTTTCTTGGTCTGTCACTCTCTCATTGAGATATTTCATATTTCCTTCTATTTTTTCAGTCTTTTGACTTTGTTTTATTTGTTCTTGTTGTCTTGAGAGATCATTAGCTTCTAATTGCTCGATTCTAGCCTTTAGGGACTGGTTTTCGGCTATAATCTTTTGGTTTTCCTTTTCAATCTGGTCATTTCTGGTGTTCAATTTGCTTATCAGTTCATTTGATTTCTGAGCCTCACTTTCCAATTGCAAGATTCTACCTTTTAAACTGTCATTTTCTTGCCAGATCTCTTCCATTTTCCTCAAAATCTCAGTTTTGAACTCTTTCATAGCTTGTGAGGAGTTTTCCTTATTTGAGGAGGGTCCGGATGCTTGTTTGTTCTCCTCTTCTGTTTGCTCGGTTGTCTGGATTTTCTCTGTGTAAAAGCTGTCGAGTGTTAAAGACTTCTTTTTCTTGTTATTATTCTTTCTCTTCTGAACTTCCTGAGGCTGAGTAGCCATCATTAGCCCAGCAGCTTCTCAGATTTATCCTCGTGCTCAGTGTCTGTTCACGATCTATTGGCTCCTGAGGTCTGAGTTCTGGTTTTTTCCAAGGTCAAGCCCCCTGGTGTATCCCCTTGCTTGATCCTCTGCTGGAGGTTTCTTTACAAGTCTCAGGGCGCTGCTTCCACAGTCGTATACCCGTCTGCACTGGTTCCCAACTTAGGCTTTAGTACTGGTTGTGTCTGTCTCCACCCACGCCTCTGCTCAGCCTACACTCTGCGCCCAGCGTCCTGCTCCCGCGCGCTCAGATTTCACTTGCGTTTTTTGACTTAATGGGGTCCTAAGTCTTGCTGCTCTCAGGAACAGGTCCCGGAGCTGCCAATGACTCGATGGGTGCCCCAAACTTGCTCTATTTCTTTTTAGCTGGGTTCTGAGCTATAGATGAGTGTGGAGGGGGTGGGGGTGGGGCGGTTGCTCAGCCCGCAATTTAGTGAGAGCCCTTTATAGCTTGGAAATGTCTCGATTCCACGTACCTTCCACGCTGTGCCCTGTTGTGGGGTTCCTCCGTTCGTCTGGACTTGTTTTTATGTCCCCTTGAGGAGTTTTGTGTGTTTCGGTCAGGAGAGGTTAAGAGCTGCTTCTTACTCTGCCTCCATCTTAACCCGGAACCTTGAGTATCTTTAATTAAAAAGCTTTTGGACACACAAAACCAATGCAACCAAAATTAGAAGGAAAACAACAAAATGTGAAAATATTTTTGTAACAAAATTCTCTGACAAACGTGTAATTTTCCAAATATATAAAGAACAAATTCAAATTTACAAAAAATCAAGCCATTCCATGATCGACAAATGGTCAAGTGATATGAATAACTTCTTCAGATGAAGGAATCAACACTATCCATAAGCACATGAAAAAGTGTTCTAAATCCCTCCTGATTAGAGAAATGAAAATCAAAACAATATTGAGGTACCATCTCACATCTAGCAGATTGGCCAATATGAAAGCAAAGGAAAGTAATAGATGTGGAAAGGGACATGGCAAAATTGTGACACTAATACAGTGCTGGTGAAGTTGTGAATTTGTTGAACCATTCTGAGGGGCAATTATGCTCAAAAGTCTTTAAAAATCTGCCTGCCCTTTGATCCAGCCATACCACTGCTAGGTTTGTACCCCAAAATGATAATGAGGAAAAATACTTGTACAAAAATATGTATAGCCATGCTCTTTGTGGTGGCAAAAATTAGAAAATGAGGAGGTGTCCTTCAATTGGCTAAACAAATTTTAGACATATAAGTCCATGGATCAGTGTCATAGAGCTCTCTGAGACTAGGTGATAAATATTACATATTTATTTCCATTAATCTCTAAAGGATATTTAGGGTTTTTTTAATGATATAAAAACATTATTCTGAGAAGGGGTCCATAGTCTTCACCAGACTGCCAAAGGACTCATGATACAAAAATTATGAACACCTGGTCTAGTGTGAGAGTTTTACTTACAGATTAATTTATGTTCATTCAAATAATCTGCAAAGGACAAGAAGATTCCTTCTCTGAAATTCATGGACACTCAGTAGAAATCTGTCTAATAATCCATATAACAAAAACTAAATGTTTAAAAAAATACTTTTGTCTACAGTAATGCAGACATCCCATTGAAAAATACTCCATCAATATATACATCTTGAATAGATACTGAAAATAGTTCAGGGTACTTTGACATTATGACATGTACTGATTTATTTTAGTTCTTTTGTTCAGAAGTTCATATATTTCAGGTCTTCTGTACCTTTAGTATGAGTATTGAATATAGACTGTTGTCATATGGGCTCATATTCTTTCAGAGAATTTGAGTGACTCCTATAAACATAATCATTTCTGACCCTGGCTCCTTCTACGAGTTACTGAAATGCATTGCTTCAGGACAACCTTTAGTCCACAGGCTATTAAGTTATAAAATATAGAATGTCTCTCTTAAAAAGCAATTTGATAACTCACCTTTCATAGCCATCCCACATAACTGACAAAAGCCAAGCAGAAGGTCCTTAAGATGAGACATTTTTTTAAAGACAATAATCCTAAAACTGGAAAAAAAAAGATTATTATTCAGTATTACAGTCTGCTATCTAAATTAGCATTAGACATTCCACAAATTATCTAGTTTAGAATATAAATGAATTTCAGTCTGACCAAAATGTAAGTTAATGTGGGCAAGAAGCTTGTTCTCCAAGCATTCAGTTCACACTTGTACTTTTATTATGTATATATACTGTTGTGAGGATTATTTAGGTATTAGTTAATATATAGTTAATGTGGACCTAGCAGGAAGGGCTGGAGAATTCCATATGGAATGGGGAAGCAGGAAGTGGCTTGCACTCTCTGAAAAGGACACCATGGTGGTTGGGAGAAGTAGTAACTGATTCCCTGGGAGACCTCATAGCTAGTGGAGTTACACCTTGATTCCCTGGGATTCTGGAGGGTGGTGAAGATTGGAAGCAGAGGACATCTATCCCATATGAAAACACTGAGTAGGGAGTGATCTGCGATCTGGTGGATAGCTTGCAGATTTCGTCTCCCTACTGGGCTACTTTGGACCATCAGTTCTGGAGGAGTTGGTTCCTGGCATCCTAAAAACATCTCTGGACTCTACTGTGAAGATTCCTACTCCAGTACTGTTATTCTCTGGGCCCTGCCTGGCTTAGGTCTTAGATGAGTGTAGATAAGTCCCTCCCTTGACCCTGTGGTTTGCCCTTAGCTTGTAAGTGTAGAATCCCTTATTCCCATCCTTTATTATTATTTCCCACAATTAAACTGTTATAAACCTTTGCCTTTTGCTTGCTGGTTCCATCAGCCCTTGCCTAGGTGGGCTGAGTGACTGTTGGAGCCTAACTGCCATTTTCAGTAACTGTTACCTCCTAGTAGTTTTGCTTGGTCTCCCTACCTTGTTTGGTCCTGTTCATCTGTCATTCCTGTCTCTCTTACCCCAGTGTGAACCCACAGATAATATTAGTTAACTTCCCTGGTAACCCTCCATTATAATACACATGCACACACACACACACACACACACACACACACACACACACACACACACNTAGATACACACACACACACACACACACACACACACACACACACACACACACACACACACACATATATATATAGGAGCAAAATATCTTTGCTTTCCTGTTATATTTTCATTAACAAAAATACAATCAATAAACATTTGTTAATTAGTAACTACCTGCAAGGTATTATGCTAAGCACTGGGGATTCAATAAGAGGAAAAATATAGTCCCTGCTTTAAAAGAGGTGACAATCAAATGAGAGAGACAACATGCATATATATATGTATGTATATATATATATGTATACATATACATATATATATACATTAATATATATTGGCTTGCACAGACCTTTCTCTAGGCACACACCACTTGTCAGAGTTAATTAATAGAAAAACAAAGAGACTCTGAGGAGCTGTTCCCTTCCTCCTCTCCACCATGCCTCCCACACCCTCTTTCCAGAAGCCAAATCAAAACACTTACTTTCTCCCCTGAGTGGAGAACTCGGGCCACTCACATCACTTTTTCCTTCCCCTGTCTGGTGTAAAGTGACAAGTTAATGTTAGGGTGGAGATGGGGAGTGATATGGCATACAATCGCTAAAAAGTTCTAACAGGTTTACCATCACTGGTTTAAGGTGAGGATGAGTTTTATTTTAGACATACTGAGTTTAAGGTATCTAATGATTATTCAGCTCAAGATATTGGAAAGGAAGTTTGAGATGCAAGATTAGATGTCAATAGAGTGGCTTGGGGCAGAATAGGTAGATTAGAGAATTGTTAGCATAAAGATGATGATTAAATACATTTTAGTTAACAAGATCAATGAGATCACCAAATGTAGTGGTATAGAGGGAGAGAAGAAGAGGATCCAAGAGTGAACCCTAATAAAAACCTATGGTTGGAAGACACGATCTGGATAAAAATTCAGAAGAGGAGAATGATGATGCGTGGTCAGATAGGTAGCAGGAAAACTAGAAGAGAATAGTGTCCTCAAAACATAGAGAGAAGAGAGTATCAAGGATAAGAAAGTAATAAAGGGTGAAGAGAATTGAGAAAACTATTGTATTTAGGTACTAATGATCATTAAACATTTTGGAAAGAGCAATTTAAATAGAATTATAAGGTTGGAAGCAAAATTTAGAAGTGTATAAAAGGAGAGAAAGTAGAGGAATCTAATGTAGATGGCCTTTTAAAAGAATTTAATTATAAAAAGCAGATGAGGTAAAGAATGACAGAGAGGAAAATTTATCAAATGAGGGTATTTTCAGGATAAAGGAGATGATTGGAATGTTTTTAAGAAGTAGGAAAAGATTTATTAGAAAGGTAGAGTTTGGGTGAAACTTCAAGGTTAAGATGGTGGCAGAGAAGAAGCAGGGTGACTTTCTCTCCTTACCAACTGATATAGTGTACCTCCAAAAGACAAAAAAAAATACAGATGAAAGAAGGGACCCCACAGTAGGGTGCAGTATTGAAGGTACATGGGATTTGGGCACTTCCACGTTATAAGGGGGCAGAAAGAGCTTCCATCACAATGGGAGCAGATCAACTCTCACCCACCCCACCGATATTACCAGAGTTAGAGGCTGCACTCCAGAGTTAGAGTGAGCAGGGGCACAAAATCTAGCTCCTTGGCACCTAACTGGAACCACTTGGAGCTTGCCCCTGAGAGAAGCAAGACCAGAGATCCCAAGAGGCTGGAAAACACAGACCTTAGACATGGGTGTGGGGCTGAGAGAGACAGCAGCAGTGCCCAGCACACTCAGACTCAGGGAAAAACCTCAGATGGTGGAGCAAGCATGGGCCAAGTTCTGGGCTCTGGGCAGCTGGCTAGGAACACAGGGGATTGACCCTGAAAACACCTAGAACAGAGACCCCAGGAGGGTCCCAAGAGAAGCCATGAGACTCACAAAGTAGCCTCAGGCAAAAACTGCTCCCTAATTCCATAAAGAGAATCAGATTGCCTTACTCAGACATCTGGCAGATAAAGCATAATGATGCCAAGCAAGATCCAAGAAATAAATAAGAAGACCAAGAAAAAAAAAACCTCTAACACTTGATAACTTCTGCACAGAAAAAAACAGAAAACAGAGGAGGACAAACAATTAAAGACATCCAAAGCTATCCCAAAAAAATGAAAATGGGTCACAAGATCCTGATGAGTTCAAATCTGAAATCATGAGAAAGATGGAAGAGATCTAGCAAGAAAATAAGTTTAAAAGGCAGAATTTTGCAATTAGAAAGTGAGGCTCAGAAATCAAATTAATTGAAAAGCAAATTGTAGACCAGAAATGACCAGCTGGAATGCCTTGAAGAACCAGATAGACGAGAATGAAAAGGAAAACCAAAATATTATAGCCAAAAACCAGTCTCTAAAGGCTAGAATTGGGCAATTAGAAGCCAATGATCTCACAAGACAACAAGAATTAATAAAACAAAGTCAAAAGACTGACAAAATAGAAGGGAACATCAAATATCTCAATGAGAAGTTAATAGACCAAGAAAACAGGTCTAGAAGAGACAACTTGAGAATTATTGGTCTTCCAGAAAAATTAGAGACAAATAGAAACCTAGATAGTTTATTACAAGAAATTATTCAACAAAACTTCCCCAATGTTCTTGAACAAGAGGGCAAAATAGACATAGAAAGGATCCATAGATCACCCTCTACACTGAATCCTCAGAAGACAACCCCCAGGAATGTAAAAGCCAAATTCAAAACCTTCCAAGTTAAGGAGAAAATATTACAAGAAACTAGAAAAGGAAAATTCAGATATCAAGGAACAACAATCAGGATTACAGAGGATCTGGCAGCCTCCACACTACAAGACGGCAAGTCTTGGAACATAATATTTAGAAAGGCAAGAAAATTGGGTCTACAACCAAGGATCACCTACACATCAAAACTGACTATATACTTCTAGGGGAATGTATGGTGTAATTCAAAGATGCAATAAAAGCAAAAGTTAACTGAAAACTTCTGGCAGTTAGAAGCCTTAGAATCCTGACAGAAGGCAGTTGGAACCAAAGGCATGAAGAGAGCAGAAGGTCCAACTGGAGATCTGCCTTCGGTTTCAGCTTTGCTTTTGGCCTGTGCCTTGACTCTGGACAATTTGAACCTTGCTAATTTCTCTGGACCTCTCCCTGACCTTGTCTATATTATTCCCCTGTTACATTTCCTGTATTTCCTGTGGGCTCTGGGAGGAATGGTGGCTTTTGGGTTTTAGTGATTAGACTTTGTGGGTTTAGTTTCCCTATAGGTAAGTAGGACATTCTTGAATCAAACTATCCCTTATTTTATTGATTTAGAATACATTCTACTTTAAGGGCAGCCAAATCTTTCCTGGCTGGGAGAGCAGGCTCTCTCAGTCTAACCCATTCCTCTGACCCTCCCCCATCTTGAGTTTCTCCCTAGTGGCTGTCAGAAACCCTAAACCCTTCTCTTCTTCTGGCTAACCATGAATATTAATAAATCCCCTTGTTACCTAATCAAACCCTCTGGTGAATCATTGTGTTGAAGATTTAGGCAAGGGTTGAAGAAGGAAGGAATTATTGTGTTTAGTTTCTTGAGGGAACTGGAGGCATCCATCTTGGGAAGAAGTTGTTGCCTGAGACTTCCTCCTGAGATCATCAGTTTCAGACAGGGAGGAGCCTTTGGGCATCTCCTCTGAGGGACTTGAGAAACTGACAACAAAGCCCTCAAGGCAGATTCAAACCATTTATGACTGGCCCAATTCCTTGTATCTATAGTGAATACCTTTCCTGCCTGAAAGGGTTCAGACTATTTCCCTCTAGTATCCTCTGTCTCTAGCCTGAGTGTCTAGTTTGTTTCAGCTGCCTCTCCTCATTCAGCAAGGATTAAGTAAGCACCTCCCAACTTTAGTGTCACTTTATTCACTACAATGGGCATTCAACAAGATAGAAGATTTCCAAGCATTTGCACAGAAAAGACCAGGACTAAATGGAAAGTTTGATATCCAACCACAAAAAACAAGATAAACATGAAAAGGTAAATAAGAAAGAGACAGGAAAGAAAGAAAACTCTGACCTTTAAATTGTCTTCTTCAAGGGCTTCAATAAGATCAAATTATTTGTATTTCTATATGGAGAAATATTATGTGTAATTCTAAAAAAATGTACTCACTATTATAGTAATTAGAAGAATTAGCAATAAGGAGAAGTTGGAGTACTAAATTGTCTAAAATGATATGGGGGAAAAGGGTGTGTGTGTGGGGGAATATAAGATGACACCAAGAGTAATTTGAAGGAATAAGAAAAGTAAGATAATCTATACCACACAAAGAGGGCATGGGAAGGGGAGAGGATGAATACTATTAAAGAAGGAGAGGAAGAGAGCATTAAGAGGTAATATTTAAGCCTTACTCTCACTGGAATTAATCCTGAGATGGAAGAGTAGCTAGATCCATTAGGATATCAAATTCTATCTAACCCTACGGATAAAGTCAGAAGGGACAAAGCAAAGGGGAGATTGGGGGAGAGTTCTTAAAGGGAGGGGAAGAGAGGGGAAGGGAATTCATTAGGCCTTAAAATGATAAGAGGGGAATAAAAAGGGAGAGGGTGGAAAGGGAAGTAAATCAAGGGAGGGAACAAGGGGTATTGATTTAAAACAAACCACTGGTTTAAAAGGAAATACCATAATAGGAAAGGGTAGAACTAGGAGATGATATCAAAATGTTAGGGAATACACAGCCAAAAATTATAACCCTGAATGTGAATGGGATGAACTCTCTTAAAAAATAGAAGCAAATAGCAGAGTGGATTAGAATACAAAATCCTACCATATGTTGTCTACAAGAAACACATGAGGCAGGTGGACATACACAGGGTTAAGGTCAAGGGCGGGAGTAAAATCTTTTGGGCTTCAAAGGAGAAAAAGAAGGCAGGAGTGGCAATTATGATTTATGATAAAGAAAAATTAAAAATAGATCTAATTAAAAGGGATAGGGAAGGTAATTACATCCTGATAAAAGGCAGTATAGATAATGAGGAAATAACATGTATGCACCAAATGGCATAGCATCCAAATTTCTAAAGGAAAATCTGGCCAAACTCAAGGAGGAAATAGATAGTAAACCATACTAGTGGGAGATCTAAATATTCCTCTATCAGATCTAGATAAATCAAACGCAAAAATAAATAAGAAAGAGATAAGAGAGGTGAATGAAATCCTAGAAAAATTAGAGTTAATAGATATGTGGAGAAAAATAAATAGGGATAAAAAGGAATACACCTTCTTTTCAGCTGCACATGGCACATTCCCAAAGACTGACCACGTACTAAGGCATAGAAACATGGCAAAGAAGTTCAAAAGAGCAGAAATAATAAATGTAATCTTTTCAGATCATAATGCAATAAAAATAATAATCAGTAAGGGCACATGGACAGGCAAACCAAAAACTAATTAGAAATTAAACAATATGATTCTCCAAAATCAGATAGTTAAAGAAGAAATCATAGAAACAATTAATAATTTCTTGAAGAGAATGACAATGATGAGACATCTTATCAAATTCTGTGGGATGCAGCTAAAGCAGTACTCAGGGGGAAATTTATATCATTGATTGCATATAATAACAAATTAGAAAAAATAAAGATCAATGAACTGGGCATGCAAATCAGAAAACTAGAAAAGGAACAAATTAAAAATCCCTAGCTAAAAACTAAATTAGATATTATAAAAATCAAAGGAGAAATCAATAAAATTGAAAGAAAAGGAACTATTGAATTAATAAATAAGACTAGAAGCTGGTACTTTGAAAAAATAAATGAAATTGACAAAGTACTGGTCATATAATTAAAAAATGGAAAGAAGAAAACCAAATCATCAGTACAAAGATGAAAAGAGAGACTTTACCTCTAATGAAGAGGAAATAAAGGCAATCATTAAAAACTATTTTGCCCAATTATATGGCAAAAAATTTAGGAATCTAGGAGATATGGATAAATACTTACAAAAATATAAATTGCCTAGATTAACAGCAGAAGAAATAGAATACCTAAACAATCCCATATCAGGAAAAGAAATTGAACAAGTCATCAAAGAACTCTCTAAGAAAAAATCCCCAGGACCAGATGGATTCACAAGTGAATTCTATCAAACCTTCAAAGAATAACTAATTCCAATTCTATACAAATTATTTGACATAACAAGCAAAGAAGAGTTCTACCAGACTCATTCTATGACACAAATATGGTACTGATCCCAAAACTAGGTAGGTCAAAAACAGAAAGAAAACTACAGACCAATTTCCCTAATGAACATTGATGCAAAAATCTTAAACGAACATTAGCAAAGAGACTCCACCAAGTAATTAAGAAGATCATCCACCATGATCAGGTGGGATTTATACCAGGAATGCAAAGATGGTTCAACATTAGGAACACCATTCACATAATTGACCATATCAACAAGCAACCCAACAAAAACCACATGATTATCTCAATAGATGCTGAAAAAGCTTTTGACAAAATACAACACCTATTCCTACTGAAAACACTAGAAAGTTTAGGAATAGAAGGGCCTTTCCTAAAAATAATAAATGGTATTTATCTAAAACCATCAATAAACATCATCTGCAATGGGGATAAATTAGAAGCATTCCCAATAAGATCAGGAGTGAAACATGGATGCCCATTGTCACCTCTATTATTTAACATTGTATTAGAAACACTAGCAGTAGCAATTAGAGATGAAAAACAAATTGAAGGTAGTAAAATAGGCAATGAGGAGACCAAGCTATCACTCTTTGCAAATGATGTGATGGTCTACTTAAAAATCCCAGAGATTCAACTAAATAGTTAATGAAAATAATCAACAACTTTAGCAAAGTTGCAGGATACAAAATAAATGCACATACATCATCAGCATTTCTATATATTTCCAATACCTCGCAGCAAGAACAGTTAGAGAAATTCCACTTAAAATCACCCTACACAATATAAAATACTTAGGAATCTATGTACCAAGACAAACACAGGAATTATAAGAGCACAACTACAAAACCCTTTCCACCCAATTAAAACTAGTTCTAAACAAATGGAAAAACATTGATTGCTCATGGGTAGGACAAGGTAACATAATAAAAATGACCATCCTACCCAAATTAATTTACCTATTTAGTGCTATACCTATCAAAAAACTACCAAAAAACTTTTTTACTGAATTAGAAAAAAACTATAACAAAGTTCATTTGGAAGAAAAAAGACCAAGAATATCAAGGGAAATAATGAAAAAAAATATGAAGGAAGATGGCTGAGCAGTAACAGATCTTAAACTGTACTACAAAGCAGTAGTCATCAATACAAAATGGTACTGGAAGAGACAGAAAGGAGGATCAGTGAAATAGACATGGGGTAAGCAACCTCAGCAAAATAGTTTTCCATAAACCTAAAGGACCAACCTTTTGGAACAAATACCCGCTATTTGACAAAAACTGTTGGGAAAATTGGAAAACAATATGGGAGAGACTGGGCCTATATCAGCATCTCACACCCTATACCAAGATAAACTCAGAATGTGTGAATGGCTTGAATATAAAGAAGGAAACTATAAGTTAATTGGGTGAGCACAGAATGGTATACTTGTCAGATATATGGGAAGGGAAGTATTTTAAAACTAAGCAAGAGTTAGAAAAAAATCACAAAATATAAAATAAATAATTTTGACTAAATTAAACTAAAATGGTTTGTACCGACAAAACCAATGCTACCATAATTAGAAGAGATAAAACAAATTTGGAAAAATCTTTATAACAAAAAACTCAGATAAAAGTTTAATCACTCAAACAGATGAGGAGCTAAATCAATTGTACAAAAAATCAAGCCATTTTCCAATCGATAAATGGGCAAGGGACATGAATAGGCAATTTTCAGGTAAAGAAATCAAAACTATCAATAAGCACATGAGAAAGTGTTCTAAATCTCTAATAATTAGAGAAATGCAAATCAAAACAACTCTGAGGTACCACCTCACACCTGGAAGATTGGCTAAAATGACAGCAAAGGAGCGTAATGAATGTTAGAGGAGATGTGGCAAAATTGGGGCATTAATGCTTTGCTGGTGGAGTTGTGAACTGATCCAGCCATTATGAATGGCAATTTGGAACTCTGCTCTAAGGGCTTTAAAAGACTATCAGCCTTTTGATCTAGCCATAGCACTGCTTAGATTATACCCGAAAAAATAATAAGGAAAAAGACTTGTACAATAATATTTATAGCTGCGCTCTTTGTGATGGAAAAAAATTGGAAAATATAAGAGAATGTCCTTCGATTGGGCAATGGCTGAACAAATTGTGGTATCTGTTGGTGAGGGAATACTATTGTGCTCAAAGGAATGAAGAACTGGAGGAATTCCATGTGAACTGGAATGACCTCCAGGAATTGATGCAAAGTGAAAGTTGTAGATCCAGGAGAACACTGTATACAGAGACTGATATACTGTGGTACGATAAAATATAAGGGACTTTTATACTAACAGCAATGCAAGGATCCAGAGTAAGGCTGAGGGTCTTATAAGAAAGAAAACTAGCCACATTCAGAGGAAGAACTGTGGGAGGAGAAACACAGAAGAAAAACAAATGCTTGAATACATGAGCTGATGGGGATATTATTGGGGATGTAGACACTAAACAATAACTGGTCCACCTATCAATAATATGGAATTAGTTCTTGATTAATGATATGTCTAAAACCCAGTGGAATTGTGCATTGGTTAAGGGAGGTTAGGGGGAATTGGGGGAGAGGGAAAGAACATGAAATATGTAACTAGGAGAAAATATTTAAAATAAAAAAATAATTAAAAAAAAGAAAGGTAGAGTTTGAAAGGAAATGAAGAGTCGAGCATGACAGGGCAATCTCTTTGGGAAATGGGATAGAATAGAATGGCTTGGAGAAATAGAACAGTAATCCTTGGTAAAGATTCGTCAAGTGAAAACTTAGATAATTAAGGAGAAGGAGGAAATTATCCAAGACTGAGGCCTCCCTGAACTTAACTAGCAATATGATTAGGAGTTTAGGGATTCAAGAAGGGAGGGCAGGGTATTGTTGAATTGATTCACCAAAAAATCAGAATGGAGGAAAAGTTGAGGAGTGACTAGTATGCTAGTCTCAGATGGTCTGAGAGAGAATTGAAGGATCTTAAAGGAACTGATCATGGGATTGGAAGTTGGTTAAATAAAGTAAGGCAGAGGGAGAAGTGAAAAACCAATAGATAATTGTTGGCTATAGAATTTTTAAGTGTAGAGCAACTGCATTTGTGCATGATGATAAGATCAATGGTATGATCATCTTTATGTGTTGTTGAGATGGGGTGGATGAATAGTTCATGGGAGATGAATAGATTGAGGAACCAAGTTAGGGTATTTGAGGGAGAACAAATATGTTTATTGAACTTTCCTGGTATGAGGAAAGGATATGAAGCAGAGAGAGAGAAAAAAAAAACAACAAAGAAAGTCAAGTATAGAATTCCTTAAGAATGGAAGAGGATTACTCAACCTAGGGGTCTGTAGACAACAGATACCAGGAATTTAATTGGGTGTTGATATGAATAGTATGAATTTTAAAAGAAAAGAGATTACTGGGTAATGGAGAAAAGGAAATGCAAATGGGGAGCAAGAAGCATTCCAAGTACCTCACCTCAACCTGTAAACTGATGAATATTTCTGTTTCTCTACAAATTTAACACATTTTTTCCATTCTACTGATAAAAAAAATCTATATCCTGTATGTTTTATGATCTATAATGTTAAGTTTAAATTCTTTTGAGAATAATTTTAGGATAAGAATTTTGCTATCTCCCCAGAATCCAGACAATGGACCTGTTTGATGAAGGCCCCAAAAAGATGCCTAAAGACCCTTCACTGGACCATGAAGATCAAAATTGACCTTTGGGGTGCAGTTGATTGAACTATGGGGAGTTGAAATTAAGTTGAATGTATTGTTTTGAATGTACACTAATATACCAATAGGGGACTGACCCCAAATTGGTTTTTTGTCAATGTGGCTAGTTTTATCCATTTGATTATTTTTTTTATCCCCCAAATTCCTAAAATTTAGAAGTTGTCTATGTTTACAGATCCAGCGAAGAAAAAGGGCCAACCTTTTTTTTTTGCCAGATCTCAGGGGGAAATGTTTGTTTTGAATTCAGGGAAGTGCTATTTGGATGTGTCTAGCAGACTCCCTATGGACACGTGGGGACTTTGAGACTACATTTCCCGTGATGGGTTTCCAGTTTCCAGTTTAAGGCGTGGGGACATTCAGGGTCCCCACGTATGGGGCAATTTAAATTCGGAGGAGGGCGTAGAGAAAGCCTCTCCTGAGTTTTGCAAAGTGGCTGGCTGGCGTACCAGAGGGACAAGATTGGCTCTGGAGGTAAAATTAAAAGATAGGCACGGTCATATATATATTTTACCAACATGGCCATGGCTTTAATTAAACTACTAATTTCTCTTATTATATCAGTCTTTATCATTTTTAATCTTACCAATCCCAGATTCATCAGTGTTGCATGGAGGTTGTCTAGTCAAAGTATACAGAAACTCATCTCAATAGATATCACTATATGAAGAATTATTTGGTTAGCATGTATAATAAACAACAAAACAAAAATAAAATAAAATGTCTAATCCTGGTTCTCCTCCAACTATAAAGTGAAATTCAATTTAAGACGTATTTATTAAGTTTTTATTATGTACTAAGCACTATGCTAGGCATTGAAGATGCCAAGACATAAAACAAAGCATTCGTACCTCTCAAGAAGCAATATAGAAATTATACAGAATAAGATGCACATGGAAAATAACATACAAAATAATTCTGGATATGGAGGAGATTACATTAAAAACTGAGGAAATCAGAAAAGATATTTTTAGGAGATGACACTTGAACTCATCCCTTCTAAGAGTTCCAAGAGCCAAAGATGAAAATGGAATACATTCTAAGTGTTTCTGACAGCCTGTAAAAAGTGATAGGGGTTGGAAATGCAGTGTCATATCTGTTTTAGCAAATGGGTCGATTTCTGTGGACCACTGAGTGTAGAAGGGGAGTAATATGTAATTAGTCTAGAAAGAAACTGAAAGAAAATATGGAAGAAAAACTAGACCAGAATAAGAATACTTAGAGAATAATCTAGATTGTATTAAGAAATGCATGCAATGCCTTCAGTGATCTTAAGTTGCTCCTAAATGGAAAAAAAAAGTACTCAATCTTTTCAATATCAATATCTTGGTGATACTTTGTAGCCAAGAAGCATATCTTAATAAATATTCTATGTGATCCAAAGTGCAATGAAAATAAAGTATTGAGAGAATCATGTTACCATTGTTAATGACCTAAAAAAGTTGTGGCTATAGATAGTTGAAAGTAGTCTTAAAAATCAGTAGATTTTCTTCAATAACTTGTTGTCCAAAAACTTATAACTGATCAAAGAAAAAAGCCAAATAACATTGTATATGGGTTACAAGTTCTCTGAAGTAACTACAAATGGAATTAAGAACAAAAGAGAGATAAATCTACACTTTGCATTTAGCCATTTTGACTTCCACCAGAAGCAAATGTTTCTCCCTCAGTCACAATAAAAATGTGTATAATTATGCTAGTTTTGTGGCAATATTTGAATTCAAATAACTCAGAGACTTAGGAAATGTTTGACCATGGCAAGTTATCTACCCATTGCCTCACATTCTTTAGCTGTAAAATTAGATAATAGTTGTGCTTACTCAGAATTCAGGGAACATGAATGCTTAGATGGAGCAAATCTTAAAACCTCTGCACCCCTACACACCAAGATAGAAAACAATGCACTTTGAGAAGAAAGAAGAACAAATCTAACAACAGGACAGAGCAAGGGGAACCCTACTTCTGGATAGCTAAAGAGGAATGCCGAGAAAAAGGCTTCAATTCTTGAACTGTGGGTCTGAGGGCATAGAAGGGGAATCCCAGGACACCTCGCGCACATGCTATGCAGAGTCTCCAGCAGTCCCTAAAATCTTTGGGTGGGCTGGCACACTGGCTGGAGAGAGGGCCTTGCTGGCTCCCAACTTGGGGAGTTGAACACAGGCACTGGAGAGGTGACTAGAGGAGAAAACCAGAGAAACACAGCAAAAAACCCAGAAAAAGGTGGCTTAGAGAGAGCCAAACCTCAGACTGCAGACCACTTGGCTTCCTCACACAGAGATAGAGAACAAAGGGCATCAAGAGGAAAGAAAACTAGATCAAACACAAGGACAGCACAGGGGGACCCTACTACTGGACAGCTCAGCTCAGCTAAAACACTCCTTCTTGTCCCCCCACAATTTTTTTGTTTGTTTGTTTGTTTTTTCTCCTCTCAAGCTTTTAGCCTCAGGACAGAATAAGAAGTACAGGCTAAGTACCAACAATTGGGAAGACAAGAAGTCTTCAGAGGGTAGAAAAATTAAATTTTTTTTAAATTTTTTAATTAAATTAATAATAAATTAATTAAAAACCTCTGTTGCCAGCTGGGGGAAGATCTTTCATCAAAGATCATTAAATACATCTGCTCAAACTATCAGAACAGAAAAGGAAAAAATATAAATTAACAACAGAAAAAGAGAAAAGAAATGACAGCTGACAACTTTTTTCAAGGAAGTGAAAAGAGAGCAAGTAAAATAGAAATAGAAGAAGAGGAATAAGTCCTAGAGAATAGGACCCAGGCTTTGGAAGATCTCAAATTCAATAACTCAAGAACTTCAGGAACTCAAAAAGCAATCAAGAGAGGCAAGAGAGGCTGAAGACGATTTGAAAAAGGAAATATATGAACTAAAACAAGAAAATAAAGTCTTAAAAGCCAGAATTGGCTAGCTTGAAAAGGAAGCTAAAAAGTCAAAAGATGATCTACAAAGAAAATTGGACCAGAAGGAGAAGGATGACCAAAAAGCCAGGGATTAAATTTAGTCTTTAAAAAACAGAACTCAACAACTAAAAGCAAATGACTTCACAAGGCAGCAAGAATATATTAAACAAAATTTAAAATATGAAAAATTTGAGGAGAATATGAAACACCTCATTTTTTCAACCAAAGATCTAGAGAACTAGAAGAGACAATTTAAAAATTATTGGTTTACCAGAACATCATGATAAAAGAAAAAGTGTAGACATCATCCTACAAGAAATTATTAGAGACAACTGCCCTGACATTCTTGAACAAGAGAGAAAAGTGGAAATTGAAAGAATCCACAGATATCCTTCCACATTTAATCCACAACTGACAATTTCCAGGAATATTAGAGTCAAATTCAAAAACTACCCACCAAAGCAAAAATATAAGAAGCTGCTAAAAAGAAGTCATTCAGATATCAGGTAACCACAGTTAGGATAAGACAGGATGTGGCAGCATCTACATTGAAGGACCAGAAGGCATGGAACACAATATTCCACAAAGCAAGAGAACTGGGTCTACAACCAAGAATCAACTATCCAGCAAAACTGACTATATTATTGCAGGGGAAAGAATGGTCATTCAATTAAATTGAGAACTTCCAAGCATTCATAAAGAAAAACCCGTATTTAAACAGAGAGTTTGCTGCCCAAACACAGAACTCAAGAGAATCACCATGAGGTAATTAAGAGAATGGGAGGAGAGGGAAAAATCTTTTCTTCAAGGGACCCAAGAAGTTCAATCAATTTGGATCCCAAGAAGAAAAGAAGATATTGGCAAATATTAAAAATTGTTACTACTAACAGGGTAACTAGAAGAAGTTTACATAGAGGGAACAGTGATAAACTATATAGGGTGAAATGTCAAGCAATATATATATATATATATTGCTTGACAATTGCTTGACACACATTGTGTGTGTGTGTATGCACACACACACATATATGTATGTATGTATGTATGCATAAATATATACAAAACTAGAGGGGGGAAGAAGGTAATATTTTAAAAAATGGGAAAACAAACAAAATGGAGTAAATCTATATTCCATAAAGAAGCTCATGAAGCCAACAGGGAAGAATAACAATACCCTGGAAGGGTAAAGAGGTTGGAGAGAGTAAATATTTAATACTTAAGTGCATTGAAATCAACTTAAAGAGCGAAGAACAATCAGATCCATTGGGGCAGAGAATTGATTTGCACCCTTTAGAGAAGTAGAAGGGTAACAAAAGGACTGGTGAAGAGGGAAGTAACACTAAGAAGGGAGAGGGCGGGTAGATTAAAAAGATCCTAAATAAGAATAAGAGGGGAATAAGAAGGGAGAGGGTAGAAAGGGAAGTACAATAAGGGAGGGGATTAGGGGAACTGATTAAAGACAGAACACTGGTATAGAAGGAAACAATGAAAGAAGAAAGGACAGGACAAGGAGAGAGAATCAAAATGTCTGGGAATACATGGTTGATAATTATAACTCTGAATGTGAATGGGATGAACTCGTCCATAAAATGGAAGCAAATAGCAGAGTCGATTAGAAACCAAAATCCT
This sequence comes from Gracilinanus agilis, assembly GCF_016433145.1. Lineage (NCBI taxonomy): Eukaryota > Metazoa > Chordata > Mammalia > Didelphimorphia > Didelphidae > Gracilinanus > Gracilinanus agilis. The sequence continues at coordinate 324,649,745 of NC_058130.1, forward strand.
ACCTACCATATGTTGTCTACAAGAAACACACATGAGACATGCAGACATACATAGAGTGAAAAAATGAAAGGATCGAGTAAAAGCTATTGGGCTTCAAATGAGAAAAAGAAGGCAGCAGTTGCCATCATGATCTCTGACAGAGGCAAAGTAAAAATAGATATAGTTAAAAGAGATAGGGAAGGTAACTGCATCCTAATAAAAGACAGTATAAACAATGAAGAAATATTAGTACTCACCATGTATGCACCAAATGGTATAGCTTCCAGATTTCTGAAGGAGAAGGTAGTGGAGCTCCAGGAAGAAATAGATAGCAAAACTATACTAGTGGAGGACCTCAACCTTCCCCTATCAGATCTAGATAAATTAAACCAAAAAATAAATAAGAAAAAGATAAGAGAGGTGAATGAAACCATAGAAAAATTAAAGGTAATAGATATATGGAGAAAAATGAATAGGGACAAAAAGGAATACACCTTCTTTTCAGCAGCACATGGAACATTCACAAAGATAGACCATGTAATAGGGCATAGAAACATCGCAAACAAATGTGAAAAAACCGAAATAATAAATGCAATGTTATCAGATCATAATGTAATAAAAATAGTTATCAGTAAGAATACATGGAGAGGCAAACCAAAAACTAATTGGAAATTAAATAATATGATTCTCTAAAATAATTTAGTGAAAGAACAAATCATAGAAACAATTAATAACTTCATTGAAGACAATGACAATGATGAGACTTCTTACCCAAACCTATGGGATGCAGCCAAAGCAGTTCTAAGGGCAAAATTTATATCACTGAGTGCATATATTAACAAATGAGGGAGGGCAGAGATTGATGAATTGGGCATGCAACTTAAAAACCTAGAAAATGAACAAATTAATAATCTTGAGGTGAAAACCCAATTAGAAATAGTAGAAATCAAAGGAAAAATTAATAAAATCAAAACTAAAAGAACTATTGAATTAATAAAACTAGAAGCTAGTATTTTGAAAAACAATAAAATAGACAAAGTACTGCAAAATTTAATAAGAAAAGGAAAGAAGAAAACCAAATTAATAGTATCAAAGATGAAAAGGGAGACCTCACTTCTAATGAAGAGGAAATTAAGGCAATCATTAAAAACTATTTTGCCCAATTATATGGCAATAAATATAGCACTCTAGGTGATATGGATTAATATTTACAAAAATATAAATTGCCTAGATTAACAGCAGAAGAGATAAAATACTTAAATAATTCAATATCAGAAAAACAAATTGAACAAGCCATCAAAGAACCCCCTAAGAAAAAATTGCCAGGGCCTGATGTATTCACAGGTGAATTCTATCAGACATTCAAAGAACAACTGATGCCAATACTATATAAATTATTTGATATAATAAGCAAAGAAGGAGTTCTACCAAATTCCTTTTATGAAACAAATATGTTACTGATTCCAAAGCCAGGTATATTAAAAACAGAGAAAGAAAACTATAGACCAATCTCCCCAATGAACATAGAAGCAAAATTCTTAAATAGAATACTAGCAAAAAGACTCCAGCAAGTGATCAAGAGGGTTATTCACCATGATCAAGTGGGATTTATACCAGGAATGCAAGGATGGTTCAACATCAGAAAAACCAACCCCTGACCATATCAACAAGCTAACAAACAAAAATCACATGATTATCTCAATAGATGCTGAAAAAGCCTTTGAGAAAATACAACACCCATTCCTATTGAAAACACTAGAAAATACAGTGTATATCTAAAATCATCGACAAGCATCATATTCAATGGGGATAAATTATAAGCCTTCCCAATCAGATCAGGCATGAAATAAGGATGCCCATTATCACCTCTATTATTTAACATTGAACTACAAACCCTAGCAGTAGCAATTAGAGAAGAAAAAGAAATTGAAAGTATTAAAATAGGTAATGAGGGGACTAAGATATCACTTTGCAGATGATAATATGATGGTCTACTTAAAAAATCCTAGAGAATCAACAAAAAATCTAGTAGGAATAATCAACAACTTTAGCAAAGTTGCAAGATATAAAATAAATGCATACAAATCATCAGCATTTCTATATAGTTTAAACACATTGCAGTAGCAAGAGTTAGAAAGAGAAACACCATTTAAAATCACTCTAGACAATATAAAGTACTTAGGAATCTATCTACCAAAGCAAACACAGGAATTATATGAATACAACTACAAAATACTTTCAAAAAGGTAAAACTAGATCTAAACAATTGGAAAAACATTGATTTCTCATGGGTAGGATGAGCTAACATTAATAAAAATGACCATTCTACCCAAATTAATTTACTTATTTAGTGCCATACCTATCAAACTACCAAAAAACTTTCCAGATGATTCCTTTACTTGGCTAGAGTGAAACATGAAGGTTCTCCACTAAGGCACTGTAATGTAAATATTCCCAAATTTCCAAATCTGAACTAGAAAAACATCACTTTCTGCTTGGTTCCTCTTTCATTGTCTTTCCCCAATCTTCCTCATCCAAGGTTTATAAACAGGCAATTTGAAAGATTTTTCTTCTTTAGTCAATGAAGTACTAAGTACATTTACATAACACTGTAAAGCTTGAAAGTAAATATATATGTGCATATATTTGTATATTTATATATACAAACACATACATATATTTGTGTGCATATATATGTGTGTATGTAAAAAAAATTGTACATCAAATAATCTTGGAAATTAGATTCCATCTTCATATGAAAAATTAAGAAACTGAAACAGAGGAATATTAAATGACTCATCAGCAGTTGTGTAGATGATATCAGAGGTGTAAGGGTTAAAATAGGGGTTTTGACAAAATAAGAGAGCATATTTTAATCATTTAAGTTTTAATGAGAATATAGTAGACTGTTACATTAATATTATCCCTTTGAGTCAGAGAAAAGAAAACTTCTAGCAGCTTTCAACAATTAACAATTTAGTTAATTAAAATGGAGATAGTAAAAGAATATAGTAAAGGAGAGAAAGATAGAAAAGAAGAAAAAGAAATTACTAATCTAATAATATATATATATATATAAAATTCCCAATAACTACCTCTAACTGTCTTTTGAGTACAGCTTCTTCTTGCCTGTCAAACACCAGGCCTATCTAACTTATAATATCTATGAATGATTCACTAACTATCTAACTTCCTAAAATAATGGACAGCTACTATTCCCTCACTCCTTCAATCATTTTTGTATAGCTGCCCAAACTTTCAGTAGCCAATTGACAGCAGATCCTTGCCTATGAGACAGAAATCTTCCTCTATAGAGATCACAGATCCAAAAACCCCATTAAAGGCTAAAGACAAAAGCCCTCTCAGTAAGTTTAGGCCCGCCTTCATATTCCAACAACTAAATACAAACCCACAATACTAGCAACCAAACCCCAGCAACCAACCTACAGCCAGAAGCTAACATCCCCACAACTGCCACCCCTGTCAGCAACTGACTCACCAATTGTCAGCAACTGACAGACTGTAACTGACACTCACTTAGCAGGGGACTCCCTGGTTCCTACTTCTTGTCACTATGGGCTGGTTAATCCCTACATATCTCTATGGTAAGAGGACCTCCAGGTCCCCCATTAAATTAAAGAAATTACAGAATTCCTTTTTACAGAGGAAATGTGCAAACTGAGACTTACCTGCCTCAAATGTATCATTCCAAATTTCTTTGGCATTTCTAGGATTATACACATCAAAAACAAGAAATGTTGGTCATTGACCTCAAGCTTCACCTTCTGGTAAAGATAAATATTGGACTTTTATTCAAGATGTCTTCTGACAACTATCGATGCTTTTAAAGATAACTAATGCAAAGAAATATTTAGAGTTTCACGTTTGAGGAAAAATGAAAATGATTAAGATAAGAGAGTATAGTAAAATGATATAATTAAGAAGTTAGCAAAAAGAATAACAACATTAGATAGTAATGGACAGACAGAAGTGAAAGAGCATGGCTTAATGAAGTAATCACTCCATTTTAAAGCAATTTACACAAATGAGTTACAACTAACCTACTTTCCACATTCCCTATTAATATTTCATGAAAAGAAAGTCTCATATATAAAATTCATTTCATATAAAAACCAGTTTGTGCCTCATAAAATTATAGAATAATGTTCCATTCCAGCACAGAGTCACACTTCAGGCAATAGGAACAAAATAATAGAGGGCATTGAGATATCAATCAGAAAAGTATTTGAAACAGAAAAGATTAAGACATAAAGTCTTACAAATGGACCACTGTTTATTTTAATTTAAAGTCATTTAGGCAATTGACATAAAACAACAAAGCAATTAGATAAAATTAATCATTATAAAAATAATTTATACAACAATTTGTTATATAACCAAAATATGACTTTTGATTATCAAAGTTGTCATTAAATAAGAACTTTTGGAAAACCTCTCTCTATATATGTATATATGTAATGATATACTACATATGCTATATCTACACTCATCTATTGAGAGAGCATGTGCATGTATATGTGTGTATATTAACAGACATAAACAGTCTTGTGATTTCATTCATTATAGTATAGGACTTCTTGGAGGAAAAGACTTTCATCTAATGGAGATCAATTTCTATTTGACCAGAGTAAAATGACTTCCCTATGATCACTTAGCCAGTTTGTATCAGAGTTATAAGTATGTATGCATATAGATTAACTATGGAAAGGACAAATCCTACATTTGTATACATGAAAAAACAAGAAACCTTGAAGAAATCACCCAATATGATAAATGATAAGTTTTTGGTGATTTTATGGATAATATGGATAATAATTGCCCTGTCAATTTGTCACTTTAACTTGTGCAAAGCACTGAACATTTGAAGGAGAGTTATCCAGGAAAGGTAGGATTTTATGGGATGAAATATGAGTCACTAAATAGAATATCCATATCAACGAGATCAGATTTGCATTGCAGAATTTAGATTTAATAATAGACGACAGATAAATATGCTAATTCATCTTCAAAGCCTATTTGAGTAGATGCTATTAGAATACTATTATGCCTTATTACCATGTTATGTTATATATTCACATATATTACCACATCTATATAAATGTCAGGGCACACACATATGAATTCTAGATGTTGCGTAACATATACAGATACATACCAATATGGTATATGTGTAGGTTCCTTGTATGTGGCTACATATATTTTTAATTGATGTTATAACAGATTATAACTGCCCATTTAAATGGATTTTTAAAAATGTTTTTAGAATAAATTGTTTAGTTTGATTGTAAAAGTCTAACATCCAATGGATTTTTTAACTCATGGATATTTCTCTCGCAATACAGAATTTTTGCCTATCCTGTATAATAATGCATCCCAAAGAAGTAGTCTCAACAATTTTGGAACTATGCATAAAAGAATACAAAATTATGTATACTCAGCAATAATTTACTAAGATTATACTACAGAGATTAAATTAAGATGAAAACTACTCTTATTTATTAAAATATGTACATATAACAACTCTTTTTAGGGTGGCAAAGATTTGAAAATTGAGGAGTGTCCATCAATTGAGGAATTACTGAACAAGTTGTGACATATAATTGTAATGGAATATTACTGCGCTATAAGAAAAAAATGTGGGATGTGGTTTCAGAAAAACAATCTGAGAAAGTTATATGAACCAATACCAAATGAATTTAGCAGAACAAGGAGAAGAGTTTGTATAATGACAGAAATATTGTAAGAATGCACAACTATGGAAGACTTCATTACATTGATTAATATAATTATTGATAACAGTTTTCAAGAATTCATGATGAAAAGTGCTTTCCTCTTTTTGGTAATGAACTTATTATTTCTGACTAAAGATTGAAGTATATTTTTCATTTATTTTTCTTAACTTTTACTTATTGTTTGTTTGAGATGTTGTAATGCAAAAGATGCAAGAGAGGCTTTTGCCCTTGCAAGGAGCCAAATGAAAAGTTCTAGCAGTTAGAAGCCTTAGAATTCTGAGAGTTGTCAGTTGGTCCCTGGGGCTTGAACAGAGCAGAAGGACTAACTAGAGCTCTGCTTGGCTTTTGGTTTTGCTTTTGCCCTGTGCTTTGTCTCTGGACAATTTGAACCTAGCTAATTTATCTGGACCTCTCCCTGACCTTCTCCATATTATTTCCCTGTTTCCCTGCCTATTTTTCCTGGGGCTTTGGGAGGCAGGATGGCTTTTGGGTTTTTAGTGAATAAACTTTGTGGGTTTAGTTTTTCCCAATAAGCAAGTAGGACATCCTTGAATTCAAACTAACCCCTTAGTATACTCTCTACTTTAAAAGCAGCCAAATCTTCCCTGGCTGAAAGAAGCAGGTCCTCTCTCAGTTTAACCCATTCCTGTGAGCCTCCCCCATCTTGAGTTTCTCCCTAGCTGCTGTCAAAAACCCCAAACCGCTCTCTCCTTCCTGACCAACCCTAAACATTAATAAGTCCCTTTGATGCCTAATCAAACCCTCTGGAGAATCAATATGTTGAAGAATTGGGCAAAGGTTGAAGGGGAAGGAATTATTCTCTTTATTTCCTGAGGGAAACTGGAGGCATCCATATTGGGAGGAAGTAGTTACCCAACACTTCCTCCTGAATCCCTTCAGTTTCATTGATAGTGAGGAGCCTTGTGATTACTCCTTTGAGGACTTGAGAAACTGACAAGAAGCCCTCAAGTCAGATTCAAACTCTTCTGATTGGCCCTATTCCTTGTGTCTATAAAAGTACCTTTTCTGCCTGAAAGGGTTTAGCCTATTTCCCCTCAGTATCCTCTGTCTCTAGCCTGAGTGTCTAGCCTGTGTTAGCTGCCTTCTCCTGAACACCTCACCCTGTACCCTTACCATCCTAATACCACCTTATCCATTCCTCCCTAAACTCAGCCTTCCCTTTCATTCCTCTCCTATCACCTCAATCACCTTTACCCCTCCATCACTCAGCAAGGGAAGGAGAGCACCCCTTCAATTTTAGTGACCCACCTTTTATCCACCACAATGTTTATTTTATTTTAATTTTATTTTAAATATTTTACCATGGTTACATGATTCATTTTCTTTCCTTATAAATTTGTGATATTAGACCTTTGTCAGAGATTTTTGTTATAAAATTTCCTCCCAGTTTGTTCCTTCCCTTCCTATTTTGGTTGCATTGGTTTTGGTTGTACAAAAAATTTTAATTGAATATAATCAAAATTATTCATTTTATGCCTTGTAATGCTCTCTATCTCTTGCTTGGTCTTAAATTCTTTCTCATCCCATAGATCTAACAGACTTATTATTCTATGTTCACCTAATTTACTTATAATTTCCCTCTTTATATTTATGTCATTTATACACTTTGAATTTATATTTGTATTGTGATACGGTCCATTTGATAGCAAGATATGAATGGATTCTCTTGACCTGTGAAGGGAAGCTGAGGACTGGAAAATGAAGGACTAATTCAATGATTAGAGAAGCATAAAGAAAAAAGACACACACAGAATGTTGGAGGGCAGCTTGAGGCAAAAACTACTTCAGTTAGCACCAGCTCAAGGAGTATATTTAAATGTAAATAGATCAATGAGAGTTCAGTGAATTCACAAAACAAAGGAGATGACAAATGTTTTCACACAGGAGTACAAGATATTTTACAAATTGTAACAAGTTTTGTGAGAAAAGGAAGTTGATTGAAAACACTTCAGCCCAAGTGAAACTTTCTTCTTCCAGAATTCAATTTTGAACCTATTAAAAAAATCTTCTTTAGCTATATCTCATTTATAGCTTTTCTCACATAAGGGTTTGAAATATTTTTGTTCTTTAGGAACTTTTTTCATACTGCCCATCTCCTATTTCACTGCATGAAGTCAATGATATGTGTCATACTTAACAGGTCAAGAGAAGTTCAATTCCCTTGCGTGATAATTTTATTTCCAAGGCAATTTACTCTGATAAAAGGATTCAGTACAAATCAATCTTGTGAATTATTAAATATATACCCACAAAAAAAACCATTTGCTTTTGCAACCAAATCTTGCTCTCACTGATTCATGAACCACTGGAATCAGCTTTGACCAAATATTCACAATTCCCATGACTCATTGTTTTTGATTCCTTCATATAAGTTATGAGATGTTGGTCTAAATCTAACTTTTCCCACACTGATTTCCAATTATCCCAGCAGTTTTTGTCAAATAATGAGTTCTTGTCCCAAAAGATGGTTTCATGGGGTTTATCAAACATAAACTTGCTGAGGTCATTTGCCCCAAATCTATTCCACTTAGCTAACCTTCAACCTCTTAGCCAGTACCATATTGTTTGATCACTGCTTTATAACAGTTTAAAACCTTGTACTGTTAGATCCCCATCCTTGATATTTTTTTCCCATTAGTTCCCTTGATATTCTTGATCTTTTGTCCATCCAGATAAACTTTGTTATAATTTGTTCTAATTGTATAAAAAAGTTTTTTTTGATATTTTGATAGATATCACACTGAATAAGTAAATTAATATAGATAGGATTGTCATTGTTATTACATTAGATCATCCTATCCATGAGTAATTAATGTTTTTCCAATTGTTTAGATGTAGTTTTATTTGCGTGAAGTGTTTTGTAGTTGTGTTCATATAATTCCCAAATTTGTCTTGGCAAATAGATTCTCAAATATTTTATATTGTCTAGAGCAGTGATGGGCAAACTATGGCCCCACAGCCAGATGTGGCCCCCTGTAATGTTCTATCTGACAGCACAACATTATTTCTAATTTGATGAATACAATGAAATACAATACAATGAAACTTCAAAAGAGTTGCCTTAGAAACAGACTGACAGATGTGTATTTCCATTCCTTTGGCCCCCTCTTTAAAAAGTTTGTCCATAACTGGTCTAGAGTCATTTTAAATGTAATTTCTCTTTCTAACTCTTGCTGCTGAGTTTTGTTGGAAATATATAGAAATGTTAAAGATTTATGTGGATTTTATTTTGTACCTTACAACTTTGCAATTTTGTACCTTGCAACTTGCAATTTATCACCTACTTTGATCCCTTCAAATTTCTTTTTCTTCTCTTAATTACTACTGCAAGCATTTCTAGTACACTATTAAATAGTAGTGGTAATAATGAGCACCCTTGCTTGACACTTAATCTTATTGTGAAAGCCTCTAAAATATCTCCATTGCAGATGATACTTGCTGATAGTTTTAAATAAATACTGCTTATTATTTTGAGGAAAATCTCTTTTATTCCTAAATATGTGATTTCTATTAGTTTGGTTGTTGAATCAATACCATATTTGTGTCATAAGAAGAATTTGGTAAGATTCCTTCTTTGCTTATTTTGTCAAATAGTTTGTAGAGTATTGGGATTAGTTTTTCTTTAAATGTTTGATATTTGTTTATTTATTGTCATATAATTGAGCAAAATAGCTCTTACTAATTGCCTTAATTTCTTGTATATTAGAGGTGAGATTGCCCTTTTCATTCATAATACTGTTAATTCTCTTTTTTAAATTAGATTACCCAATACTTTAACTATTTCATTTGTTGTTGTTTTTTTTCCAAAATACCAACTCCTCATCTTATTTATTAGTTCAATAGTTTTTTTTACTTTCAATTTTATTAATTTTTCATTCAATTTTTGTAATTTCCAATTTGGTCTTCATCTTAGGATTTTTAATTTCTTTCTCTTTCTAGTTATTTTAGTTTCATGCCCAACTTGTTGACCTCTTCTCTCTCTGATTTCTTGATATAGGCTCTCAGGGATATAAATTTCCCCCCTGAGCACTGCTTTGATTGTATCCCATATATTTTGATATGTTGTTTCTTCATTGTCACTCTCTTCAATGAAACCAGTAATTGTTTCTATTATTTCTTCTTTAACTCATAGTTTTGTACAATTAGTTTATTCAATTTCCAATTAATTTTTAATTTGCCTCTCCATGAACCCTTACTAATTAAATTTTTATTGCATTATGATCTGAAAAAAGTTGCATTTATCATTTCTGCCTTTCTGCATTTCTTTGCAATATTTTTATTCCCTTGTACATGGTCAGTTTTTATACATGTACTGTGGGCTAATGTAAAGAAGGTATATTCCTTTTTATCCCTATTCAATTTTGTCTAAATATCTATTAACAATAATTTTTCTAAAGTTACATTCACTTCTCCTACTTCTTCCTTATTTATTTTTTGTTTTGATTTATCTAGATATGATAGGGGAAGGAAGAGGTCATCTCCTATTATAGTTTTACTATATATTTCATCCTTAAGCTCCAATAGTTTCTCTTTTAAAAATATGAATGCTATATTATTTAGTGCGTATATGTTGAGTACAGTGGTAACTTGACACACAAGTTTAATTTGTTCCAAGGCCAAGCTTGTAACTCAATTTGCTTGTGTGTCAAATCAAATTTCCCCATTTAAATTAATGGAAATGTAATTAATCCATTCTGGCTCCAAAATTCACATGTTTTTTTTTTAAATTTTATATGCTTTTAAAAATGAAAATGTACTTTATAAATAACAAATAAATATATTTATAGATTATAAGAAAAATATAAAAAATAAGCTTGCTTATGAAATGTTATTTACCTTTAAGGTCAGGCAAAGATATTGGTGGTGAAGGTTTTAATTTCATGTAATACTGCTTAACACAACTTACTCTGTACACACATGATGCTACATTAAATGCAAAATTGATCTTACATATTGCTTATGATATGTAACTTTATTTCTTAGCTTAATTGCTATTTGTTCATTAATTATTATCATTTTCTTCATTGAATTTTGGATGTTTTGCCACACTTTCCTTGATTTCACTTAGAGGCACTTTAAACAAAAACCTTTCCATGGGAGTTTCTTTCTTCCTTCTTTTCAGAAAATTTTGATACTGTGTTATTTCACACTGTCACTACACTGCTCCAAAGCTCGAACTGTTGCAATTTTTTCTGGATGTGTCTTTTCAATACAGTGTTTAATATTTCCCCAAATCATCAACATTTCCTTAATCTTGCTTATACTGATTACCTCATCAACCTCTCTAAGGATAAGTGATAAGGGGTAGGGATTGACTTTAAGAGGAAAGGAGGAGAATTTTGATACAAGCCTTGGGGGGGGGGAGATTCTGGAAATATTGGAGGAGATCCACTGGCCTAAGGTAATCTGAAGGATTTGTCATCTGGGTCTCTGGGTTACCTAGGAAGCCAAACCCAGAATCCTTATCTTTCTCTTTCTTACAGATCATTTGGGGTATTTACTGTAGTGGATAGTCAGATAGTAATTAGGTTTTAAGTAAGAACAAGAAGTAGATAGGCAGAGCATATAGAAGCAAAGAAGATCAAACTCTTGTGAGATGTGTAGTTGGGTGGAGCTTAGATCTATAGTTTTAGGACTCTTCCTACCCTTTCCCTTTACCCAAATTAACAAAATAAACTTGGTTTCAAAAGCCCAAGGGTTTTGTGCTTTGCTGGTCCTGGGGAGGTCTCTAAGTGGTTGTTTCTCATCCTACATCCATATAGTCCTTTCCCAAACAATCTACCTCTCTTTGGAGGAAGGACGTTATTTCACCTCAGCTTCCTCTCCACTAATTTCCTACAAAACCTGATTATGGTACTGCTACTGTAACTCCTTCAATTCCTCCCTTATCAATTCTTCACTGTGCTTTTTGAGAAGGTTGTCAATGTCAAACAAAAAACAATTCCAAACAGATACTCACAGGGCCAGATAAACACTGAACTAAAGGAGACAACCTCATGTAACTTGTGAAACCAAATGTTTAGCAGGCTATCTAGTGAAGTGTAGTAGAAGCTCATGATTCAAATATCTGCTTGTGACTTAAAGCAAAAAATTCCAATTGTGACTGCTCATATCTCAAATTGCTTGTGACTTAAGGTGCTCGTGTATCAATTGTATTGATATTTCTTCATTTTCTATGCTACCTTTTATCAGGATGTAATTACCTTCCTTATCTCTTTTAATCAGATCTATTTTTCCTTTATCTTTGTCAGAGAACATGATTGCTATTCCTGTCTACTTTTTCTCAGTTGATGCTGAATAAATTCTGTTCCAGCTTCTTATATTACCTTGTGTGTGTCTACTTGCCTCATGTTTGTTTCTTTTAAACAATATATAGTAGGATTTTAGTTTTTAATACATTCTTCTATCTACTTTTGGTACATGGGTGAATTCATCCCATTTACATTCACAGCTGTGTTTACCATCTGTGAATTCCCCATCATTTTGATTTCCTCTTTTAATCATACCCTTTCTCCTTTCACTCTTTCCCTCCATTCTAGTGTTTTGTTTTTAATCAATCCCTCTTTCCCCCTCCCTTATTTTACTTATTTTACTCCCCTTCCCTGCACCTTTCTTCTTATTCCCCTCCTATTTCTCTTTAGGATCTTTTAATCATCCTCTCAACTTTTCCCTCCCTTCTATTACTGCACTCCCCACACACCACTTCCTTATTTCCCATCTACTTCCTATAGGGTAAGATAGCATTCTATACCCCAATAGATTTAGCTGTTCTTCCTTCTCTGATGTGATTCCAATGAGAAGTTTTAAGTAACACCTGTCACCACCCTCTTCCTCCCCTTCTTGTAATATTTTTCTTTCCTTCCTAGAACCTCTTTATATGGTATAATTTACCCCATTTTATCTCTTCCTTTTTATTTCTGTTATTAAAAATCCTCTTCTTTTCCCCTAATTTATTTTTACATATCATCTTAAACATTAATATCACATCCTCTGTCTCTGTATATTTCTTCTATCTACTATGATAATGAAAACAATTACTAAGAGTTAGAGATAATTTTTCCAAATAGATGTATAATCAATTTGACCTTATTGAAGCCCTTAATTTTTTTCTTTCTCATTTACTTTTTAATCATTCTCTTGATTTTGTATTTGGACATCAAATTTTCTGTTTAATTCTGGTATTTTCTTCATGAATGCTTGGAAATCAATTTTATTATATTTTAAATATATTATTAATATGTTAATCATGCATTACCATCAAATTACTAAATATATAATTAAATATTAATATATATTTACATATCATTAATATATTTAATTACTATGCATGTTATTAATATATTTTATTAAATGTCCATACTTTCCTCTAAAAGTACGTAGTCTGTTTTGATGGGTAGGTGATTTTTGCTTGTAGACCCAGTTCTCTTGACTTCTAGAGTATCATATTCCAAGCTTTGCAGTACTTCAATGTAGAAGCTTCCAGATCCTGTATAATTCTGACTGGGGCTCCATGATATCTGAATTGTTTCTTTCTGACTGCTTGAAGTATTTTCTCCTTGACCTGGAAGCTCTCGAACTTGGCTGTCACTGCCAAGTGAGGTCAGTGCTCTGGAGTTCTGAACCTCAAGTTCTGGGGCTGGGATTTCCAGAGGTAGGTCTCTGGTGCTTTTTCTTTAGTGTAGTCCATCTCCTAAAATTTGGAGTTTGCCTAGGTCCTGGCTCTGAGTCTGGCAGGGTAGGTCGGGGTAGAGGTGATTAGCTTAAATTTTACTTGTGCATTTTTGGCCACTTATAACATGGGAATCTCATCTCCCTTCCTTTCATTTTGTGTTCAGTGGGAGAGTCCCTTTGCTCATTCTTCTTTGATTTCTGTCCTTTTGAGATGCTTTTTAAAAAATGGTTTGGAAAGACACTCAGAGCAGCTTCAGGATTCACCTGATACTAAACCACCATCTTGTCTCTGCCCCCCCCTTTTTTACTTTAAAATGTGGCTAATGTGGAAATATGTTTTTCATGACTCTGTAAGTATAATCAAAATTGATTTTCTTGCCTTCTCAATGGGTGTAGCAAAGGGTGGAGGAAGAAAGAGTACTTATAACCCTAAATAAAACTTTAAAATGAATTAAAAATAAAAATAATAAGATTTTTATTGCTAATCTCACAAAAAAATAACAACTGGAGGTAGTTTGAGGAATTTATAGTTAAAGTACTCTGGTTGGAGATTCATATATATACATATGTATGCAAAAGTGATAATACACAGGAGAGTGGGAAGTATAAACTTTCAATTAATCAATATGCAGTAATTTTGGCACATATGGTTTACTTAATGAAGCTGACATTGGTTTATTGTTCTCATTAATATAAAAATTAACATTGGATTAAAGTACTTGTGATTTTTAAGGTCTTTCCCTACCTCAATCTCTGATACTATAAATCTATTTGAATTCATCATATCCTCCTGTCACAGGAACCAGAGGGATAGGTTGAATAACAGGAACCAATGATAATTTCCTTTAAAAGTGAATATTTTTTATTTGAAATTATGAAATTTAAAGTATCATGGTTTGGTTTGACTAATTTATCTTTCAACTTTTTTTCCAATTTTTTCAACATAAGCACTGAAAACTAATATGGAGATGTGGTATCACTTCATCTTTCAGAAAATGTCAAGGGAACTCAATCATTAGGTCTCATTCTCTTATTTTACATATTGAAATACTCCAGGTAAGTCTGTCCTTTTTTTTCAGTATAATTTTCAATACTTTGTCAAAAAATAGGAAAGCTTTCTTTCTGTGTTTCCTTACCATTCTAATATTTAATCAGAGACTCTTTGAAGAATCAAATAATAAAACATATGCAATTGCAACAAAGATCATATATCTTCTATTCTGTCTGCTTCACCTTATAACTATTTATTTCATTGACAATGCTACTTGTCAGTTATGTAGCCAGGCCCAGCATGACTCTCTTAAGCACATTTTGGACAGCTTCTTTTGTGCTTTCTAATGGTACCAGTACTGAATATGGGAACATTAAATGAGGCTACGGGAAACTTTGGGTTTGAAAAATTTCCCATAGAAGTTTCATTATCTACCAAAGGACTTCATCAAGTCCAATGCTTTTGTAAAGAAAACAATATTGAGGCTCAGTGTTTAAATGTAGTCAGGGAAGGTTCAAGAGATAGAAGTTATCAGAAAGTCTGCTCTAGAGAAGGCAATTTTATATTATGCCCCAAAAGCTATAAACAATGAATATCCTTTGATCCAATAATACCACTATCAGGTCTTTGTGCTTGAGAGATCAAAAAAAGTGAAGAGGACCTACTTATATAAAAATATTTATAGCTATTTTTTTGTAGTGGCAAAAAATTTTAATTTAAGGGGATGTCTATCAATTGGGGGCATGGCTGAACAAATGTAGGTATATGATATGGATAGAATATTATTGTGCTATAAGAAATGATGAACAGGATGATTTCAAAAAGAGCTGGGAAGATCTACATGAATTAAAGCAGATCAAAATAAGTAGAACCAGGAAAACATTATACAGAATAATAGAAATATTGTGGAAAGATCGGCTGTAATAGACTTAGCTATTATCAGCAATACAATGATCCAAGACAATTTTGAGGGTCTTATTACAAAGAATGTGATATACCCCCAGAGAAAGAACTGTTGGAGTAAAAATGCAAATGAAAGCATATGATTTTTTACTTATTGGGCTTAAGTTTGGGGGGGGTTTGACTTAACGATATTATTCACTTACAAATATGAGCAATATGAAATACATTTTGCATGATAATACATGTATAACCTAGATTTAATTGCCTAACTGCACTGGTGGAGGGAACGGAAGGGTGAGAAAGAGATACATTTGATCATATAACTTAGGAAATTTATTATAACATGTTATTGGTAAACAAACAAACAAACAAGTAAATAAATAAAAGGAAAACATGGTCCAGGGATTCAAAATAATAATAAAAATAAATAAATAAGAATGAAGTGTCAAGATTGGGCTGATACCTAAATTCCTTATAATAAATCCATAGAGGGCCTATGAAGATAGACTCTTTATTTAAAATGGAATATCTTCACAAATGTTCAACAAACATTTCTCTTTCCCAAGTCATACAGATAAATATTGTACAAAAATGTTGATTTTATTCTTTGTATATAACTTTGAAGTCCCTATTATAAGAGACATAAAAGTTGAGTATTTCATTGATATCTCATCACCATGTCTCATGGATCCTCTAATAGTGTTATTTTCTCTAACTTCTTTTTGGTCTCTTGCTTTTGTCTTTTTTGTCATTCTCTTAATTAATTGGAAATACAACTTTCTGTGATTTAATTTGCTTTATTTGGATTGTGGTAATTTATTTACCCTTTAATTTCCTTTATGATTTCAAGATATTTATAAACGTAATTGTGGGGTTGAAACAATACAAAACCCAAATCAGAAATGTGCTACATTATTAGGTTCCATGAGCCACCTTTCTGTTCCATCCAGGACAGGGTGCCTGAAAAGTAAATTGTGTTTCTCCAAAACACACACACACACACACACACACACACACACACACACACACACACACCTACCCACTCCACATACACTTAATATGTATATTATATATGTGTCCTACTGCTGAGTTGTGGATCACAGAGGGTGTTTTAAGGACAGGCAAAAAGAAGTATCATCTCTTATTTTTCCAAATAAACAAGAAGACATCAATTTGGTCTGGAGCATCAAGTAGCATTGTTGTCCTTCGACACTTGCGCCATTTTGTATGATTTGATATTCAAAAGTATGTGAGAAATAATTTAGTGTGTGTTTATTTTGCAAAGTGGATTATCTAAATATTTCTAAGTGTTTATTCTAATTTATATGAAGCATAGTTCCCAATTTTCTTCAATGGCAATGAACACATTCTATTTCTCTTTTTGTGTTACAGATAGATGTATGTACATATAATATACCCACATATGATCATAGCCATTGAAGAAAATTGGGAACTATGCTTTGTATAAACTCATAGAACACATATGTATGGGTATGCATGTATATTGTATCTGTAAATTATTGCATTCACAATTACTGAAATAATATAGAGAGAAGTGAATGTTTGGCTAAAGAGTGGAAAATATATAACTGATGATTGGCTTTATAAATATTTGTAATATTTAAAAAAATAAATGTAAATGTTATTTTTTTCTCTGTGCCATGTTCATTTCTTAACACTTAATTCTTCATGCACAAATTGTACACATTTACTACAAAATTGAATTTATTGAATCATCTTTTCCAATGAACATCAAGGAATTCAACGTCAATGGACTGAAAAGCACATTTGAGGTTGGAGAAAAGGTATGATGACTGGAAAGACAGAGAAGGGACTGTTTATAAAAGGTTTTAAATACTGGACAAAAGAATTTATATTTTACAATGGAGGTGATATCTTTAGATAGCCTTTTATTTTTATTTATTGAATAAAGTTTGTATTACATGGTCAAAATAAACTTTAAAGAAGATTAATACAACAGTTGAATGGTGGAGGGACAGGCTTGGGGAGAGACTAAAGACAGAGACCAACCAGAACATCATTCTAATAGTCCAGGTATTAGGTAATAAAGGATTTCATCAACACAGCAAAGGAGAGAAGAGAACTAACCAAAAAAAATGTTACAAAGGTAAAATTGACAAGAAATAACAATAGATTGAAGACGGTAATGAACAGTTAAGGATGACACCTAGTTTATAATCCTGGGATCATGGTAATGACCATGATAGTAAATTAGGAAGGGGGAATTCAGGTTTGGTTATATTGAATTTAAAGTGTTTAAGTGACTTCAAGGCATTTAATAGGCAATTGGATATGAGAGCATGAAAGTCAGGAGAGAGCATTTAGATGCAAAAGTAATAACAGTCAGCATAGAGATATTTAAACCTATGTACCTAGTGAGATCAACAATGAAAAAATGTAAAGTAAGAAAGGAACAAGATCCACAACAGAATTATCAGATGTGAATCAGATAAATATCCAGAAAAGGAATGTAGTGAATGGTTATAGAGATTTGAGAAGATCCAGAATAGAATAATGTAAAAAAATACTAAAGATAATATAATAGAGAAGAAAGTAAAAGAAGGATGAAATTGAGAAAAGGATAGTAGATTTGGTTGTTAAGAGATGATTGGTATCTTTGGAGAGGGTGGTTTCAGACATATGATGATGTATTTTGCCATACTCTAGGAAAGGAATGAGAGTAATGGAAATAGAGGCATTAGGTGACTGTGAAGGTAACTGGATAGCTGAAGATGTGCTAGAGCAAAGAAATGAAAACTCTTGGGAATTAGGAGACATGAAGTTCAGTGGGGAGAGTAAAAGATTTAAAATGAATAAGAGATAGGTACAATATGAAACAGCATGATAACATCATTAGACAAACTGGACAGCTCATCAGCATTAGAAGACAGAAAGGTTCCTCCATGTAAGTGTCCTATATACAAGTATCCCTTCATGTTCCTGATTTATATATGTTCCACAACAATAGAGATTATATTTGTTCAGTTTTCCTTATTAAAGATGTGTATTTGTAGGAAAGTAAACTCTATGATTGTAGGAGAGAAAGTTCTTTTGTTACTTTTCCTACTGCACTACTTCACTAAATAACTTTTCTTTGAAAGAAATGTAACCTTTTGCTAACTACTAAAGTATTCACATCATTGAAGGTTCATAAAAGATGATGTGAGAAGTTTAAATCCCCCAAACCAAGAACTTAGTATAGACTTTCATTGGTTAGAGTAGTTCTAGGGACTAAATAGAAGACATGCTTCTGAAAGAAGAAGGGGATGAATTTCAAGAAATATGACCTTAATTCTGTATAAGGTAAAGATAAAATAAAGAGTTATTTCTTTTTTTCTTTACTCTTAAGTAGCATTGATTTTCCTTTAGATATTTGATATGAGAGTTGCAGTTATTTACTTCAAGTAAGTACTGTTATAAAAAAGTAAATCTGAGTGGGTCAATGAAGGCAATTTGGGTGTGAGGAAGGATAATGGGGATATTAGGTGATTATAAGGTGATTAGAGGAGGAAAGAAGGTATGGGAAAGTATGTAGGAGATAAAGGAAATGGGGTTTGTAGGAGAGGGCAGCTCAAACAGGTTTATTCCCAGAGGCTTGAGCCAGAGGACACGGAGAGGAAATTAGGGCCAATAAGAAATGTTTAGATTTGGCTGGAGGGTTTGTCTTGTTAATTTCTAAAGTCTCTTGTGGGAGGAGTCAAGAGGGCACCTCACTGCCAGTCAAACTGATGGCTGAAGGAAGTCTCGGGGAGGTACTTCCTGCCAAGATGGATGCCCCCAGCTCCCCTCAAGGAAATAGAAGAAAAATGATTACTTCCCCTTGAGTCCTTGTCTTAATTTTTGACACAATGATTCACCAGAGGGTTTGAATAGGTAACAAGGGGATTTATTAATATCAGGATCAATCAGAAGGGGAGAGGGGTTCAGGGTTTTCCAACTGCTGGTAGGGAGAGGGGTGATGGTGGGGGATACGTTGTGGAGAGGTTTAGACAGAGAGAGTCCGACTCTCCCAGTCAGGAAGATTTGACTGCCTTTTAAGTATTTATCAAATCATTAAAACTGGGTGTAACTTATTTGAGGATACTCTACTAGCCTATAGAAACTAAACCCACAATGTCTAATTAACAAGCCCTCCCTCCCACCAGGACCCAAAGGAAATTCAGGGAAGGGGAGGGATGAAGATGGGAGATCAGGGAGAGGTCCAGAGAAATGAGATAGGTTCAAATTTCCCCAAGACAAAATAAGCACAGACCAAGGCCAAAGCAGTTAGGCCAAAGCCAACAGGTTAAACCAAAGCAAAAACCTCTAGCCACAGTGAAAGCCAGAAGGCAAAAGCCTTGTCAGTTGGGACTTCACCTCTATTTATAGCTTTAAGTGCTAACTGAGTTTCTGAAGATTCCAAGAGGTTTAACTGATTTTTTTTGTGACCATTAAAAATTACAGAAGCAAAAGGTTTCTGTTAGCCACCTTGCATTACATTACCTATCATGCTAGTGTAAGCCTAATTATCATGTTGTTTTATCTCCCATTGAGAGAAATATAATTGGACAGATGGGCTGAGTGCCTGGATTTGATCAAATAACTTGTGTTTCTGTCTCTCTGGCCTCTCTTCCCAATATTGATTCATATATGATGAGCATAATGCAAAAAAAGTGAAACTTGTTTTCCTTTTTAAAGAAAATTAGCTTTTCTGTATTAACAAGCATGTCTTCTTATGATGGATTTTAAAAATGGTTTAATGGGTTCATTGTTTTTCTTACAAGTGTAGGGTACCATTTCAATAGTTTGTTTGTGTAGGCATGTCAGATGTGTTTGTATGGGTTGTTTAAGTATATCAATATGGTTTGTGATTGGAACTGGAAGATATGATATGAAGTTTGAATTACCTTTACAGAGAGTAGGAGAAGAGTCATGCCTATACTTCCAGAACACTAGCTGGAGGTAGAGAGGAGTGTGTTTGGTAATTTTATTCAATATTCAAAGAATAACAAAATCACCTCACTTTATTAGAGTCAAAGTACAATATATTCAACTCAGGCTGACCAGTACAAGTTCAGAGGGCTATCATAGTTCGGGTGCAAATAGCTAGTAAAATCATCTGGGATGGAGATGTCTCTAAATTTGTTAATGAAACAGTAAAATAGTAAAATGGTAAATGGTAAATTAGTATAAAAGATGTATTTTGATTTGCACATGAATTAAATTTAAATAAGGCAGAGTTGTGTCAAATCACTGACAGGTTTGAGTCCTATTGGTAACTCTGAAATTGGTTTAATCTATTTGCTAAGATGATTTTAACAGGGTGCAACCACTGCACATGCTTCAGCTTCTTAGAGCCACAGGGGAGAGTTGTGTAGTAGGTAGACATCAAAGATATAAAGTAACCCTGAGTTAAGAACTTATCAAACTCTTACACCAAAGGTCCCTGAAGACTCCATATTCCCCAAAATATTAGAGGTAAGCAAGATCTTAGAGAGAGAAGGCTTGAAAATATCTCCTCCCATATCAAAGATATTTATTTGGTTAGAATTATATCTATATGAAGTCCTTTTTTAAAATGTATTTATTTATTTGTTTATTTACTTATTTATACTCTTTTCCTATGGTTACATGATTCATGTTCTTTCCCTCACCGCACCCATAGACAATGAGCGATTCCACTAGGTTTATATGTATCATTGATCAAGACCTATTTCCATATTATTAATATTTGCAACATAGTGATCATTTAGAGTCTACATCCCCAGTCATGTCCCCATCAAACCATGTGATCAAGCAGATGATTTTCTTCTATGTTTCTACTCCTACAGTTCTTGGTTTGGATGTAGATAGCATTCTTTCTCATAAGTCCCTCAGAATTGTCTTGGGTCATTGCATTGACACTAGTACCGAAGTCCATTACATTCAATTGTTCCAAAATGTATCATTCTCTGTGTACAATGTTCTCCTGGTACTGCTCCTTTCACTCTGCATCAATTCCTGGAGATCCTTCCAGTTCTCTTGTAATTCCTCAAGTTAATTTTTCTTTTTAGCACAATAGTATTCCATCACCAGCAGATACTGCAATTTGTTCAGCCATTCCCCAATCAATGGACACCCCCTCATTTTCCAGTTTTTTATCCATTACAAAGAGTGAGGCTAAAAATATTTTTGTGCTTCTATTTTCTCTCATATTTCTTTGGTGTACAAAATTAGCAGTGGTATGGCTGGATCAAAGGGCAGACAGTCTTTTAAAATCCTTTAGGCACAGTTCCAAATTGCCTTCCAGAATGGTTGGATCAAATCACAACTTTACCAGCAGTGTATTAGTGTCCCAATTTTGCAACATCCCCTGCAACATTTATTACTTTCCTTTGCTGTCATATTAGCCAATCTGCTAGGTATGAGGTGGTACCTCAGAGTTGTTTTGATTTGCATATCCCTAATTATGAGATATTTAGAACACTTTTTCATGTGCTTATTGACAGATTTGATTTATTTGAAAATTGCTTATTCATGTCCCTTGACCATCTATCAATTGGGGAATGGTCTATATCAGTGATTCCTAAAGTGGGCACCACCACCCCCTGGTGGGTGCTGCAGTGATCCAGTGGGGTGATGATGGCCACAGGTGCATTTATCTTTCCTATTAATTGCTATTAAAATTAAAAAAATTAATTTCCAGGGGGCCAAGTAAAATTTTTTT